>NW_009259035.1:3614567-3716204 GCF_000687185.1 Egretta garzetta | reverse complement strand
TTAGCATAGCTTCTAGGAGGATCTGTTCCATGATCTTCCCAGGCACAGAGGTGAGGCTGACAGGTCGGTAGTTCCCAGGGTCTTCCTTTCTACCCTTTTTGAAAATGGGCACAATGTTTCCCTTCTTCCAATCACCAGGGACTTCACCTGACTGCCATGAGTGATCCTTTATTTATTCAAAGTTTCTTAGACTAATGGCTGAACACTTGCATTACCAAGCAGTATCTAACTGCATAACCTCCTGCTGATGCAATTCAAAATTCAGATGTGATTTTTTGATCCAGAGTGTAGAAGAAAGGTATTTAGCAATCAGATTAAGTAGAAGTGATTAATTTGGATTAACGGTGTTTATTTTATTCATAACTAGACTTTTGCACATAGTTTTTAGCCAAAAGGTTTGTAGTACTAAATACTTCTGTGAATCCAGTTTTTAATTTCCTTCCTCCAAAATGCTAAAAATTTGAAGTTGTTGTTTCAAGTAGCACAATCCCAGAGACACAATGAGAGATCTTCACCAAAATATTTTTCAGTTTTAAATAAGATACCAAAAAAATTAATTATTCACACAGACTTCAGGGGGAGTAATTCAGAAAAAAAAATAAAAATCAAGAAATCCACCCTTATGATTTCCAGAGAATATTTCTCATTAGTCACACTTCAGTGGCATAGAAAAAAGCACTAGAAATTTCAATTTATAAATTGTTCCAACTCCCCACAGGAATAGGAGTTAATTTATAATATTGTTGGGGAGAACAAAGAAACTGCAAACAAACCCCACAGCTACTTGAAGGCCTGTGCATCATACAAAGGCACAGGGGAAACTGTGTCAGAGTTTTTCTTCCTTTCATTTTTTAGCATTGTCTCACTCAGTTAGTAACGAAGTGCAGACATCTCGGGAAAAGCATGAAGAAATCAACTCAACTGTTCAGAACAGTTAAACCAGTCAAGCTTCCATCATTCCTTTGAACCAAAACATTATGAAAGCTTTCAATAGGAATATTACAGCTCTCCAAGCTGTAGGTTGATCAAGAAGGACAGGTTAAGGTATAAGGTCCAATCTTTCTCCTCTGAAGGTAACAGAACGCCCAACATGCAGACCAGACCCAGTTCATAGAGAAGTCTGCTGCCTTCCTGGGCCTGGGTTAAAGATGTGGAAAGAAAACTTCCAACTCTGGCAAGGTCCACAGATTATTATCCATTATTGATTTTCCAAGTAGGCAGTGATGGAATCTCAACAAGAAGTCTGAGGGCAATTAAGAAGGACTTCAGGGCCTTGGGACAAATGGTGAATGGATCAGGTGCACAAATAGTGTTCTCCTCTATCATTTCTATTACAGGTAATGATGAGGGAAGGAACAGGAAGAGCCCAGAAATAAATACCTGGCTCCAAGCCTAATATGAGGAGCAGAATTGGGGGGTTTTTGACCATGGGATGGCCTATGCAACACCACGTCTGCTGGCAGATGATGGGGTAGATCTGTCTCCAAGGGGCAAAAGGATGGTCTCCAAGAAGTTAGCAGGGGTTATTGAAAGAGCTTTAAATTAGATTTGAAGGGGGAGGAGGTTAAAACCAGGCTTGCTAGAAATAAGCCTGGGGATGGCATGGCAATGTGTGAGGGAAGTGTGCTAGTGAGGTCCTTTCGTCTCTCACCTCAGAGAAAGTGGCGGATAGTAATCCAAGTGGCAGCAAAGAAGCAAAGGTTATTAATGGGTCCGTAACAACTGCGATTATTCACTCAGGAATTAAGACTTCTCCCCTCAGAAGAGTGGCAGGATCATTAGCCCAGCTGAAGTGCATCCGTACCAGTGCTTACAGCATGGGCAACAAACAGGAGGAATTAGAAGCCATTGTGCAGCAAGAAAACTATGATATAGCTGCCATCACAGAAATGTGGTGGGACAACTCACATAACTGGAGTGCTGCCATGGATGGCTATAAACTCTTCAGGTGGGATAGGCAAGGAAGGAGAGGTGGTGGGGTAGCCCTGTATGTTAGAGAGTGTTCTGATTGCCTTGAGCTCAATGATGGTGATGATAGGGTTGAGTGTTTATGGGTAAAAATCAGGGGAAAGGCCAACAAGGCAGATATCATGGTGGGAGTCTGTTACAGACTGCCCAACCAGGAAGAAGAGACAGATGAAATATTCTACAGGCAACTGGGAGAAGTCTCACAATTGCTAGCCCTTGTTCTGCTTGAGGGTAAGAAGGCTCTACAGAGGGACCTGGACAGGCTGGATCGATGGGCCGAGGCCAATTGTACGAGGCTCAACAAGGCCAAGTGCTGGGTCCAGCACTTGGGTCACAACCACTCCATGCAATGCTACGGGCTTGGGGATGAGTGGCTGAAAAGCTTCTTGGCAGAGAGGGATCTGGGAGTACTGGTCAACAGCCGGCTGTATACAAGCAGGCAGTGTGCCCAGGTGCTCAAGAGGGCCAATGGCATCTTGGCTTGTATCAGAAATAGTGTGGCCAGCAGGACCAGGAAAGTCATCCTTCCCCTGTACTTGGCACTGGTGAGTCTGCACCTCAAATACTGTGTTCAGTTTTGGGCCCCTCAGTTCAAGAAGGACACTGAGGTGTTGGAGTGTGTCCAGAGAAGGCAAAGAAGTGAGGGGTCTGAAGCACCAGTCTTACTACGAGTGTCTGAGGGAACTGGGGTTGTTTAGTTTGGAGAAGAGGAGGCTGAGGGGAGACCTTATCGCCCTCTACAACTGCCTGAAAGGAGGCTGTAGCGAGGTGGGGGTTGGTCTCTTCTCCCAAGTAACAAGAGATAGGATGAGAGGAAATGGCCTCCAGTTGCACCAGGGGAAGTTTAGATTAGATATTAGGAAAAATTTCTTCACTGAAAGTGTTATCAGACACTGGAATGGGCTGCCCAGGCAAGTGGTGGAGTCCCCATCCCTGGAGGTATTAAAAACACTGGTAGACGAGGTGCTTAGAGACTTCATTTAGTAGTGGACAAGTACGGTTGGACTTGATGATCTTAAAGGTCTTTTCCCACCAAATGATTCTATGATTCTAACACATTAAATGGAATTTGCCAATTTGCAGAGAGTAAACTTTGACTTCCAAAACTTTTCCTTCCTAGAGGCAGTTCACTGTTGAAGTGAAAATGAAATGAAAGTGAAGTTCAAGAGAAAACAAATCAAAACATGAAGCCTCCCACTGGTAAGTGTTTCTTGTTTCCCACCTTGCTCTAGTTAGTAACTTCGTTCATGAAAACTGCTCTTTGCAATCTTTAGCAGCTGCACGTAATCACACCCTCAGTTTTTACGCATTATCCATAGACTGCAAAAGTTCCCCCTAGGATCATTCTGCCATAACAGAATGGCACAACCTAAAGATTTTTCACAGTTCCTAAATAGCCTTTAGAGATATCTTACGCATCTATTGACCTTACACAGCTCCATTTAAGAACTCTAATAGGATCACTGTGCAGTGTGCTATGGCCAAATTTTTTTGTGTCATCAAGTTTCTTACCAGCTGCTTTGTGAACCATCAGTGAGGCAAAGGCTCTTACAGCTAACTTGATACAGGGCATGACCAACCACACTTTTCCTCCTTTTCCCCTTGCAGATTTTCATTTTAAGCAAGGACACTTCAACACCTCCCTATTTCTTTGCCATTGTTTTCTCTCACTCCTTTCTTCCAGCATCACAAGGTAACTGCTCTCTTTGCTGCTATGGCAGATATGCTCCTCCTGCACTGCTGTCAATGCAGTCATCTTTCCATGACTTCATAGATGACCACGTAAAAACACCTAAGTAAAACTGACATCTTAAGCCAATTTCACACTCCTGATTCGCCATAGCTTTGTCATGACAAAGCCTAGCCAGATATACGAGAAAGACAGAAGACTTGCTCTTGGAAAAACTACGTGAAGTCAAGAAGACAGTGACCACGATCCTGTTGCTGATTTCATGTGACAGGAAAGCTCTTATAGTTTAACTGTGATTTGTAATTAACAACCCTGAAAATAAGGCCTCTTTGGAACATAGGCATAGATTTAGGTGCGTACACCAAGACACTTGAAACAGATGATGCGGGTGCTCCCCAGGAAGGCTTTCTTATTTTGAGAGACATATCCGAGGCTTAGAGGAGCATGGCAACTAAAGACACATTGGCTATGGGGAGGAAATTCTTCCCAGTGAGATGACAAAAAATAAAATTTAGCAGGGCAACAAAACAACTACCCCACTGCCTGGAGATCAGGTAGCTTTCTGACTTTTTTCTCAATTGCTGTGGAGTGGGCAAATTGTTCTTGTCTGTCAGTCACAGTCATCCTGCGTCCAAGTATTTTCTTGTCATGCCATGAGCCATTAAACTACATGTCAGAATGGATATGAAAAATAAACATTAAAATACACTAAGCCCCTGGGAAAAAAACCTTGAACTTATCTAGAAAGACAGTTCCCAGGTGGGAATAGACTAGTATATGAAGTACCTCCATGCTTTGGGAGAAAGGGTCCTTTGGATCACACAGTGATGAAGATATTCTGTGGTTGCCACGGAAACAGCGCTGACTTATGTTTTGGGGGACTGGAAACGTCTGTCGAATAATTGTTAACCTTCCAATTGACCTTCTGACCAGCTCCTGCACATCCACATCGTTTATTTCCTGGAAGATAAGGAAAGGGAGAGAATATCCATAAACGTTAAAAACCAGAAGTGTTACCACCAGATTACAAACAAAAAATAAACTGAGAGGACCAAAAGTCATGTGATTGCTACACGGCTCTTGTCAAGCTCTGCCATAGCCTCAAAAAGAACGTATGCATGCTCATTTAAACAACTGACACACACCCTTACAAGAATTGCAAAAATTTAAAAAGTGCTGTGCCCAAACCTCACCGAATCTTTGTTGATGTAACTGGGCTCAGTTGTTTGATTTTAGGTTTTCTCTCCCTCTCCTTTTACCTTTGATTTTTTTTTTTTTTACTTAAAAGTGTTTCACAGCATCCTTAGCAGATAATGTGTAAATCAGTAGGAAGTCATAGCATGATGTATTTCTAAGTGTAGCATTACTGAGGAGCTGTGAAGGTACATACAATTATTCAGGCCTTAAGGGTTCATTTCCTGGAAACAGAATATCAAGAACCTATAAACAACGTGCAAGTTAGCAAACATCATTTACTAAAAGGGCAAAGAAAATGCATTAGAGCATTCTAGGTGTGTATGCATTTGTTTATAGCCAGACCTAATTTAAAACCAACTTTTTACTCAATAGGGTACCTATTAAGGCTTATAGCTGAACACCCAGCTCTACAGACACACACTTTAAAGAAAAAAATTACTAAGTAAATACATCAGTGTGTGAAACATTAAGCTTAAAATATTAACTTTAAGGCAGGTTAGGAAAACCAGAAAAACAGATCTTTACATAATATAAATTCCTGCAGTTTGGCAACACGGTGTTTTACATCATTGAACGATGAGGCCCTCAGGGAACATGGAGAGAGAGGAGCATGGGCTCATAAGCAATGGCAACTGACTCCAACCTTCACATAAGAACTTGAACTTTAGTTAAACATAGGCTTTTTCTGACAACTCATATAGGGTCAGCTGGTAGCTTTCAAGGCAATTCTGTATCTGTATTTTTCTGTAAAGCAGAAGAAATAATCTACAAAATTGCTCAATCTTTTTAACTAGAATCTATTTTTCATCATACTGAACTGTTTGTCCATAATCTGTCTTAATTACAGAGGCTGATGCCCGAAACTTTCTAGACGTTTAGATTTGTGGATACCCCCCAGGAAGGGAGGTGCTTGAGGAACTCCTATTAACAGCCTACATTCAACGTACCCTTGCACACAGCCACAATTTATTTATTATTTCTGATTCTCATTTTTATATTTATAGCTTTTCATTTTTTGAAGGATACAGAACATCAGCACTGTTATATCTGCAACTAAATGCCACAATAAATTTTTGCCTCTAGCTTCCTGATCCATACCCATAATCAAGAACTTAGGAGACACCAGGAGATAGATTTGAACTCAAATCACAGAATCTTTCTTGTGAAAAGGAAGCCACGTTTTTTAAAAAGTAGCTCTTTAAATGTTAAGAAAACTAGCCTAGTAATTTTGGCTTTCTTTTTTGGAGCTTTGGTTAACATTCTTTAAATTAATTATTTTGAAGCAACTTCTCTGGACATACGAGCATTTGTTTATTTCCTTTAAAGCTTGGAAGAAAAATACATGAGATGTAAATTTTAACTTCTACTCTCGACTACAGTAAAAGTATTTTATTCTTCTTCACAGATTGTCATAGTTTTTGAATTCATCTGTTATTAAAGTTCTTTATGAAATATAGATTTTTCTGCAAACAAAAATAACACATGGCATCAGCTGTGTCTAGTGTAATATCTTGCATTTCTGGTTGATTAATCCTTAATGTACCATAGATAATGGTTTCTCTCAACTTAAGATGCCGTCTTTTCATTTAGTCTGTATCATTTCACTAGCTGCAAGGTAAAAAAAAAAACCCCAAACTGCTGGTTTAGCAAAATGCATGTAATTTTTTATAATACTTTCAATATAATCGGAAAGGAGGGCTCAAGAAACTTCTTATCTTGGTTTTAAACTATATCATTTCTCAGGGGATTTTTAAAAAGTTTTCCTGGTTTCATTATACACCATGCCCAAGCTATAACAGCAAGACTATTAGACTTGTTCTAATAATGTAAAAACTGATATCTGCATAGCCATGTTATAGTGCTAAATAATACTTTAAAAGATATTTTGACTTTCAGCTGTCCAAACATATATCTCTTCTGCCTCAAAATTGTATTTATTTTTTCTGCATTCAGCATTATTTGGTGCATTTTAATTAGAGTGTTCTCATTTTAACCTTCAGGTTTCTACCTCCTATTTTTATACATCACCTGGGAACCAGTAACAGAATCCAAACACCAAAGAGATTTTTGTATTGTTGCTAAGGAGGTACATACATCAATAGATTAATGACAGCTATTATTTTAAATGGTGTGAATTCCACCAATTATATCATAAATTCAGATTTTAGGTTAACAACAAAGCAATGCCATGCAAACCCAAATTCAACTTTAGTCATTTGCTATACATTTCTTTGTCATTTTTTTAATACTTGGCATCGACTGACTGACAAGTCTTTTATATAATGACTCTCCAATATCATCTCTCATTCTTGAATTTTGGATCTGACTTAAGAAAACTATATAAAGCAACTATTGTATGAGAGGAAACAATTTTCATTTGCACTTCAAAGGAGGATACAGTATAATGATATAAGGATGGCAGATGATCTGTTATACAAGCACCATATGTCAAAAACCACTACAAAGTTGGCCAAGTTGAACTGAGTTGGCACCTGTATAAATCTAAGCTAGGTTATGTGGGTTGGGGTTTCTTTTTTTAAAAAAAACAGAAGTTCAATATATAGTTCCAAACCTTCCTTTTGTTGGTCTGAACTTGAAACAAAGGGGAAGCTGTCCTATTTCAGATGGAACAAGGATAAAATTAGATACACATTTCATCTGAGTAGGCAAATAAATAAATAAATGCTATTTTAAATTAATAGCTCTTTACGGATGAATTAGGAAAAGGGAACTGAAGAGGATCACTTTGACATATCAGGCAGACACTCCAGTGGGAAGCAAGACTATATACTGGGTACCTAATATACACTGCTGTTCAGCTTTGTCTCATTATTTTAAGATAAGCAATCTAGGCAAAGACTTACTATTCACATTGGAGCAACTGCACCAGTAGTGAGAGACATGGGGGGAAAGAATTTATTCACATGCTCCTGTAATAAGCACCAAAGGCAGAAATACCTTTTTTTATGGAAACATCTTAACTTTGGGCCAAGAAGATGATTCCAGTGTTTATCATATACTGGATACACCCTATTTTCCAGTGCATGCCACACCTTCATCACATTCTTCATGACACTCAGAGAGGAGAGTGTTTCTTCCTCCTCCAAAAGCCAGCAGCGGTGAGGAGCACGGGGCAGAGCGGGAAAGGGTGACCACTGCACACCCCCTTGAGGCCTCTGGGCTGCTACTGCCCATGCCACAGCATACTTGTGCTATGCCCTTCCTGAATTTCTCAGCACTTCCCAAAGAGGAGTAGTTGAGGGGAAGGCATAACTAGATGAAGCTCCTAGACAAGTAAAGGGAGATCTTGAACTGCATAATCATTTGCTCCATTATATCTCACTTAGGTTTCTTAGATTCCTGGGAGGATGATGAAAAAGAGAAAACCGATAGTACAAGGAGAAATAAAATTTTAGCTTTCACAGACAAAAAACTACCAGAGCTTGGAGAAAGCAGGGCTAAGTCAGTCTGTCCATTGGATCTCACCTGTCTGAAAAAAAGCGCTGGCAGCTTAGTCGCCAACTTGTACCAAAGAGGGTGGCATTTCATACCTGACCTGCCACCACCATTGGAAAGTGTAAGGGTCCAAATGAACCTCTAATGCTACTATTAATCAATTATCCACATTAAAATGTAGATGTATGTGAGCTCCTGGAACTGAGCTGTGATTTTAGGACCTCATCTAGCTGCTTGAGCTTAAAACATAGTCATGCTCTGAGCTCTTCTTCATGGTGGAGTGCATTGGGCTGAAACACAGCGGAACACGCTGAATGCATTGGCCGAGGACCAGCCCTCTTCTAGGAAAAACATGTGTTCATCTGAAGCATCTTTGAATACGACTGTGGGTCCTCTCTTGTGATATGAGGAGCAAACCTGTTGGATCTTTTTCCATAAACTGTTCTTTTAAAGAGCTTGGGTTTTTTTTCCTTCTCTCCTCAAAGAAGGAGTTTTTGCAGACTCTGATGCCTCTGATAATTAGAAACCTTCTACTAACTTTTGCCCTCAATTTATTCATGGGCAATTTGAACTCATTTGTTCTTGTGCCAACCTTGTCCTCCAGCCCTCGACAACAATGTATTTATTCACACTCTGTATGTGTTTATAAACACAGAGCATATTCTCTTACAGTCTTTGTTTTCACAGACCCATCAAGACAACCTTTTCAGCCTCTTCGCACACAAATCAGCTTTTCTGCACACCTGTTCCATTTTAATTTTAATAGAGCCAATCATAATTGTGCACATTATTGCAGATGAAATTCAACTGATCCTTTGTACAGTAGCATTAATGTTTTCACCTCCTGTGCGTTAACTGTAGGCAGCAGAAAGTGTTTTAGGCTGTCCTTGAGTAAACAATGGTAATAGAGAACTGGTGGCAGCCTTGGGCATAGGAAGATGACCCTGAATGTTTTAACAGAGGAAAATGCTTGAGAGACACATGGATTTAAAAAAAGGACATTCTTTCATTTAAAGAGAGCAAAAGAAAGAAAAGGGATGAAAATCATACAAATGCCCCTTCTTCAATTCCACTAAATAAAATTTAAGCTTACTGTACACTTGTGATTTAAGAGTCATAAAGAAATAGAATTTTACTATCCTGGGCTTTTTGAGGTTATATTTACTATTGTGCAGAGGAAAAGAACCAAGCAGAGACAGACCGACGTGGGGAGAGAGAGACTGAGATAAATCCATTCTCACATTTCGTTAAGTTATATTTTATCATGACTACGTTCACATCTATGATTCCTGCAAATTTTAAATAAAGAATGGCACCATCTGCTTTAAGGCACTGAAGAAATAAGAACATTTATTTGGAGAGTGTTTCCTCAGCTGATTGCACTGATCAGAAGAGATTTGTATTATTTGCAAAGGACTAATACGATGTATTATGCTTTAGCAAATTATGAATCCTTTCATTTTATAGGAACAACCCCCTCTCCTCCCACACATGCATTTCCATTATGATACACAGTCTTCAAGCAAATTTGCTGTATTACATGAAATAGCAACTAATGGGACAATAAAAATTAAGGAACTCTCTTCCTGGCATTATAGCATTTAAAGGGAGCAATTAAAATAACAGATGTTACCTTACAAAGCCTAAGCAGTTTCCTGATCACACAACTGAAGGTGGTATTTCCTTTTGTATTGCTATACTCGGTGTGTTGTGTCCCCTTGGCACAATGATGGAAAAGGAAAGACAGTTCCATCTTATTTTGGTATCCCATTGCAAGGAATTATTTAAATCATAGGTGGATTTTAAAAAACAATGCATTTTCACTGTAATAGATCATCTTAGATTTTCAAATCAGAAGGCCAGAGAAGCAGCGTTATGATTACTTAGTTGACAGTCTGATTTAGCCAATACAGGCACACAAAAAGAGATGTCTAAGTTGTCTAAGATGTCACAAAAGATTTATGTAAGCAACAAAGCGGGCAGAGCTCTGAGATCATTTCACAGTCATATGGAAGTACTGTGGTCATCAACCACTAATGGACAACCATATCAAATGGACGTGGATGTGAAGACAGATATTTTATATACCACACAGTAAGGGGCCCATAAATCATTGCATTTCCAAATCTTGCACTTCCAAAGCAGAGGCATTGCAGTCTTATTACTGAACCAGTAAAATGTTGCAATAAGCAAGTAATGTTACGCAACATTCATCATTCAGGAAATATTTACATTTCTGTCATAATTTGAACATACTGATAAGGAAAAATAGGGCAAAACATGATCCTTTCCATATCATTATCTTCAAATTTTATTTATTGCTAACCTGATTTTTCTGTCCACAAAATATTGAGTTTATTAGCATTTTGAAACAAACAGAGCTTGCAAACAAGTTACTTAATTGGGAATATGAATTTAGGTCCAGAAGCAGATTAAGCTGAGACAGCATTGAAACATGTTCGCCCTCTCTATAACTTAATGACTATGGTTTACAGGCACAGTTTGTCAGAATGAACTTTATCATGGCTTTCACCCATTTCACATACAAGACTATAAAACTAAGAAGGGACATCATTCAGCTTGCCTAGCTGCTGGGACTGCAGCCCAGAGAAAGAGTTTTGGAGTGGAGAAGGCAGTTCAGAGTGGTAACCACTTTGATCTCTCTGTTGTTTAATCTGCTGCAATCTGCAAATAACAATGCTCAGAAAGCAGGTTTTTTTTTTCCACAGAGACACTAATTTCTGAATAAAAGGCAAAGAGAAAGCGTGCACATTAGGAATGGCTTCTTGGTTTTATTTTGCTTTTTGAGGGTGGAGCAGCTGACACAGCTAAAAGCGAGCACCTTCTTTTGAACTTTCCAACTGAAATAACATTTGAAATGAAAAACCAGGGGGGCAGTGTCTTTAACTTGAACAGCAAGCCAATATCTGGGCTCTGCCTAAGAAATTGTTCTTTAATCTACTGATACAAAGGTTAATGGTAGACTGCTTTAGATTTAGGTAATGCTCTTTTTAAAATAATAAGGGTTAATTCTGAAGAGTAGAGATGAACACTTTACCTCAAGATTCCACTCACATATGAATTCTAGCTTAATCCGACAGGAAAAAGAAAGCCCATATGTTGTTCTCATGACCGTCTGTAGCTTAAAGCTGGGTTCTCAACCAGCGAGGCCCACCCTATTCAGCTCTGGGAAACAGACACGTTACTGGTCAGAAGCAATGCAGGGCCCAAACAATTTCTGCTGGACCTGGGTGGTCTTCACAGCACTTTCTGAGGCATAATTTTCTCCAGGGAAAACTGGCTAAAAATCCACTGGTTTAAATGAAATACAATCCCACTGCAGCAATGTTATACCTTAATATAACCTTGAAAAAAATGCTTTGGATTAAACTACCTGACTATTAGCACACTGTACTAATGAAAATCCAGTAATTAAGTATGAAAACAGAAGTGCACAGTAAATCCAGAGAGCAGACCTGGAATTTACAGGCAATATCTCCAAGCAATCTTTTATCCTGAGATTACACAGGAGTCACCTGATCTACACGTTAGGGGTGAGTTATCTCCCCAGGGAATTCAGCTGTTCTGGACCTAAACTGTTTTTCATAAAAAAGAAGAAAAAACTGAATGCTGTCAAATCTAAGAACAACTGCATTGTTCCATGTTTTATATGCAAAGCTACTTCACATATTGACTTGTCATATTTTAGCTGACAAGTGTTCATGGAAGAACCTATTTCACAGTTTTAAAACAGTATCTCAATTTAACTTTCTTCCTTTTTTCCCTTCATGAACATTCACATACAACCTGATCCAGAAGTCCAGCAAAAAGCCTCCCACTGATACCAATAGTTTGGGTATTAACCATGTCTGAATTCTAGGGGAATTCTTAAAGGAAAGGAAATATAGGACTTTATTATTATTTTTATTACTAAGAAAAGTCATTAAAATATAGACGAAACACAAGCAACTCCATTATGAAAGATTCTACATGGAAAAAGACCTTAAAAAGGTCCTATAAAAATGGTCAGCTCAAGGCAAATGTGAAATCTGAAGATACTCAGAAACAAAGAGGTTTTTTTTTAATTTTCCATTTACTTATTGAAGGACTTCTGTTTAAAATAGGCAAGACAAAACAGCGAAGTCCAAGAACTTTTCATTCTATTTTTATTAAGCAACATCCACTCCCCCAGTATGCCTGAACTTTGTCGTGGCTACTGCTTCCTGTTGGCAAAGTCAAGATCAGCATGAATATTGTCAGTAAGCCTGAAAACAGGATTCATGGTTCATAACAATGTTCACTTGACAGTTACCTCATTTATAATGATCCAGTGACAGTCAAAAGCAACCAAATTAGTCTCCACGACCTGAAATAGAGAACAAATCATCTATCAGTCAGCTTGCTTGTGAAAGCCAGAAAAAAAATTAAATGGATGCTCTCTGCAAATGACAAAAACCGAAGCACATGCTCTCAAAGACCTCTGTTATTCAGCTGAGGATAGAGAACCTTTAGCAAAATTCTGCAGAAGCATTTGTGTTATTGTTTGACTTGCTAATTAAACTTGGAAAATACATTTCATTGCTGGCATCACAGAAGAGAATATGTTTCAGTTGACTGAGGAGAAAATTAAATCGTTTTTGCCTTAATATTGTGTGTTGAGAGGGAGCAACAGAGAGGATGGCAGAAAATGAATATCAAGTAACTCTTGTCAGGTTTCTATAGCTCCAGCCTCTAAGGTCTTTCCAGTGTACACCTACCCTAGAAGCCTGTGAATTTAAAAAACCAAACCAAACCCAAACCAAAAAAAAAAAAATCCCCACACCACAAACACTAGAGTTCATAGAAATGCAAAGACTGGGGAGGAAAGGGTTCTCTTGAGAAAGAGGGCTGTCACAGGGATGATGAATGCTGGCCTGTCCCAGGCTCCACGCACAGAGGGCCTCTAATCCTCCTCCCACGCATCCTCTCCTTTCCTTTGCTGAAAATTATTCCAGGAGCTGCCTCTGTGCTGGACTGCAAATGTACTTCCTAACTCATCTTTCACTCAGCCCTATTCTTTCCCTCCTTGAATCCACTGCACTTTTGTGGCGAGTCATGTTTGATTCACCTTCGCAGTGGAAACAAAGAGGGAAAAAATACATTTGGTCTGCTTGCATTAGCTAGGAAAGAAATCATCAACAAGAGGGAGGAGGCCAGAAACAAACTATAGAAAAGGCTGGACACCTTTACCAATTTTTTTCTAAATGACATTGGATTAGCATTGACACCGAAATAGTTTTAGAACCTAATTAATCCCCTTTTATATTTGTATAATCACCATGCTCATCTTGATTCACAATTCAAAACTACTGGATACTTAAAACCGCATTGAATCCCAGAAAAAAAACAAAGACAAAAATTGAAACAAGACTTGGAACTTACAATGTTTTAACGTTCAAGGAGGTGACTAGTGCTGGGCTGTTATTACTTGGACCATTGCACAGCAGTCATATTTGGCTTTTCACGATGATCAACACAAAATAGCAGTTACCAAGGATGATTGCAATTTATACTGTGCCACGTTCAAAGAGAACAATTCAACTGGCCACAAATCTTAAAAGCAGCAAACCCCCCCATACTGATAACCTTCATTATTAATTCAAAGGCCATTAGAATTGGGGTCACTGCTTATTTACTAGAATGATAGGCAAGATTGGAAACTCTGATCTGGAGAGACTGGGAAAAAAAGCAAGAGCAGCAGTGTATGAACTGACTTTTATTTGAAACTCTCACAGCACCAATAAGAAATGAGGGGAAATGAAAGCCACAGCTGCTAAAGTGCTCCTGGAAAATTTCAGGATTATTAGCAGTAGGAATCAAGGTCCTCATCTGACATGGAATTTAGACTCACTATTCTTTCTCTGCGGTGACAACAGTATATTTTGTCATGTTGCTTTGACATTTTCTTGCATTCTCCACAGTAGGTGTCCACATGACACATATAAAGGAACAGGATAGAAACTGAGTAACTAAGTGATTGGAGGCATCACAACAGGCCCAGCCAGGATGCTTGAACTGGAGCACGGCTGTTCTGATCAGATCTCTCACATGAACCCAGTTGGAAGACAAACACACCCAGGAACAGAGAGAGGTTAAAACCAGACAGAATAACAACAAAGTTCTCAAGGGAGCATTTCCTCCTTATATAAAGTTCCCAAGCATAGAAAGTTTATACCATTTACAACATAAGCAATGCCATTAAAATTTTCCATAAGACAAAACAAATTAACACCTTACTGAAGCAGGAACAATGCTGCTAGTCAATCTATACACACTTCTGCAGAAAGCAAGCAGAATTGGGGGGAAAAAAAAAAAAAAAAAAGCAGCAGCGCATCTGACATATTTTCTGGTTTCCTGTCAGGTTCCTGGCAACCCCTTGTCCCTCCTAACTTCTGATTCCAGGATGTCCCACTGGGAATATCTGTTCTGCCTTAACTACTCTGCTCAAGATGAGGTCTCCTGAGGTTCCTGTGGTTCCCAGGCAGTCTGCCAGAGGGATGCCCTCCGAGTGAAGGCTCCCAGTGGTGTTAGGGGAATGACAATGATAATTATGTTCCACAAAGGGCTCTTAAGCTCTTTCTCTGCTTCAAAATGGCAGTCAACCGAAACTTCAAAATGAAGGAATCCACAAGATGAAAACTCACATATTCTGTTCAGTTTTTAATAACACAGTATAAGCAGGGTAGATAACTTCTTTGTGCCTGAAGCTTTGGCTGATCAGATTTTAATGCACTCTATCTTCCATTAAAACTTTGGTTTCAGTTCATTTAGTTTCTTTATAAATGCTTGGTTCTGTGTATCTACTTTGCCCAGGCTCTCAAATTTCAATTAGACAAGGCCGTTTCAACAGTGGATGGTTCTAAGTGTTGCTGGTTTTATTACGTAGAGCTCACAGACCACTTAAGCCAGATTCTGGAAGTCTCACAAGTCACTCTTATTATTTCAAACAGCTCAGGCTACCTGCGACAGATTTATTCACAGCTTGCAAATAGTAAGAAAAAATGCATCCATTTTTTAGTTACAGTTGAAGCTCCTCAGCAGAAAGATCATGTTTTATCCATTAAGTTTATGCATTCATGAATCTACTTAATATTAAAGCCATTTTCAAAAAGCTTATGTCAAATTGAGATGAACTTGTAATGTACTCGGAGACACTCAGACTAATATATTCTAAGTTTAGATGTGCTACGAATAGCCCCTGATTTAAGATTTCATTTTCCCTTTCAGTCTTCCAGAAGCAGATTTTTGGCATTTTCCTTAGCCCATCTACCCAAAGCTTGTTCTAGTATTGAGAGTGGTTTCTTAAAAAGATAACAGCTGATGCCCTGAGAAAGTTGCTAGATTTTTTTTCTTTACATTTTGTTTTGTTTGATGAAATACAGATTTACATCTAAACTGGGACTCAGCATTAGACTGGAATTTCAAGGCCATCTTTTCATCCTTGGGCCATTTGGTTTTACCTGATGAAATCCTAGTCCCTCTGATATCACTCACAAAAGAAGTTCCATTTCAGCAAGATCAGGATGCTGCAACTCAGCCCCTCACCTCTGAACATCTTTTCTCCCAGTATGGCCTATATTGTCCATTTAATTGACTATAAAGTTGGGCAGTGCACATTGGCATACCATGTCTGTATGAATTGCAGGGCACTATATTATTGTCATCATCATTAATAACCTTCCGATATTTTCCAATTATTGTGCTGCTAACATTTTTTCAGTGTAGAAGAATGCACAGGCACAGCCACCATTTTACAGACTATAAATAAATACAATACTATGTAAACCTTCAGTCTCAATGCTTGTAGGAAAACGTTGCTCAACCCTAAAATTTTCTTCAAACACTAACAGTAATCATATGCATAATCTGACAGAAGATTCTCTCAATCAGTTATTAAGCACAAATTTACAAGGTCAAGATCATATTAAACCACTCCAAATAAATAAATAAATAAAAATAGTGAAAGCCAGCAGCAACACAACTTAGATCCAATTATCTGTCAGTAAAACAGTCATTACTTGGACTACAGCAAGCCTTTACAGTCATGACACAATGTTCCACAATGCCCTTGCCTATCTACCGAGTTTGCTGTTTTCTTTACTTAAAAAAGCCACTGTGTTTTCAGTTGGAAGGGATGATAACAAATAAGATTAAAGTAAAAAAAAAAAAACAAAACAAACAACCCAAAGAGCATGGCTTGTCCTGCTTAAAACTGATCATAACCTAAAAGCGCATATAATACAACTTCAATAGAAGCATATAATGCACTTGTGTAGTCTGTTTCTATGACTAGTATGTTCAGAAAGTTAAAACACATATTGTTTATCCGAGTGATGATCTTTTTCTGGTTGAAATTCACATCCGCATGCATATCAAGTGAGCTGGTATGAACCTGTGTTTTGTGCCAGGGAATAACGAATGTACAAACTAATGCTTGCAAAGGTGTAAGGGCAGCAATGAGAAAGAAATCTGATAACCTGTCTATTAGAAGCAAAAAAAAAATTTTGATGGGGCTGTGTGGGAAGTAGGGGCTTCAAGACCCCCAAGCATTTGAATATAATGCAAGTTTCATATTCATCCGCTGGTTCTGCTGGCTCCGTGACAGGAAGCGGTGCTGTGCACTCCTGAAAGGCAAGGGACAGATTGGAAATTTCCATACAAGACAGAAGGCAAGTGAACGTATTGTTTATGCAGCTCACCTCTTAAGCTAAACCTGAGAAAAACTAGAGTGTGCATTCATAATCAGGGCTGAACACCAAAATCCTACACAGATTAACACCTGGATGGAGGAGAGTAGAACCTTTCCAAAACAAAGCAAACCATGCACATATTTGACAAATTCTCTTTTCACACTTCCTCTAGGGGAAATTGTACAAGAACTCAGCTGTGGGTCACTAAACACACAAAGCTATATTCAATGCAGAAAGCTCCCTAAAGCGAAACATAGCTGCTAGAGGGGAGAATATTAGGAGACAGTATCATATATGCCTACCCTGTTCTTACTGCTCCCTTGGGTATTTGCTTACGGTCACCTTTGGAGACAAGACACTGAAATAGTCTTTGGTCTAACCCACGATGGCTGCTTTTGTGCTTCCAAATATATTTTGCTTTCTTAGCTGTGACAAAGTGTACTAGCAGTAGCTAAAAGAAGCAGAAATGTATTAATTCTGTATCAACTCTTGTGCATTGCAGACTGTTTTTATTTATTGAAAGGGTAAATATTTGAAACAATACTAGAGAAAGTATTTTGTGCTGCTGAGATGGCATATCTGCTGTGCCATTGAGTACCTCCACTGTGCAGGAACATACATAAGCAGATGAACTCCAGTATGAACTGGGGAGCTGCATCCTTGCAGTTTAGTGCCCATAGCAACTCACACATCCCTGTCTCACCCAACTAAATCGGTGTCAGAGAACAAGCAGTGAGCAGCCAATATAGCCAATAACCTCAAGGAATGATTTTTCTAGAGTCCGCATGTTTTCATCTATAGGCTGTTAGTATTTAATGCCATATCACATAATTCTCCAGTACTAAGAATCAAAGCAGCAAGTTAGCAGGCCAGTTCTGAAACAGACTTCATGAAATTGTGGAAAAACTGAAAAAGAAATTCACTCTCTACCCACTCAGCCACCGCTCAGACTAAGAGTTCACACCAGAGTATTTTAAAAACATCATGTCATTAGTTGCATAAATCCTACAGCAAAGGATACAACCCATTGAGTAAGCAGTGTCGTTCATACAGTCATAGAAATCCACAGCAATAGATATAAAAGATCATTCTTAACATCTTTGTAACTTTCGAAACACATTCATGTCAAACTCTAGCAGTTCTCCTAACACCCTATTAAAATAAATCAAACTTTGCTTCATGAGGAAGGTGTTCCATTTAGTCAAACATAGATGCTATTGAACCAATGAGCAAGAACATGGATGAAGCAGAAAATAATTTTCCAAAGAATTCAGCTACACACCAAGGGAAATTTTGTAGAGAGCAGAAAAATGCTGTCAAGAACACAAGTGATGAGCAAGGACAAACCATCTGTCATTGGCAATAACTCCAGAACCTCTGAATCTCTAGAAGAGACTGACAATTTATCACTATTTCTATTGTTCACACTTAAACCTTCAAATGGGCTAAATGCAAGACAACCTAAAGCAAATAAAGCAGTAGTAGTGCCAGCATGCGTGCTTTTCACAGGTGCAATAATAAGCAAGAAAGCAAAATAGCGTACCAACAGAATGGGCATATAATTTAATGGAAAATGGCATAAAAAGTTCTCTACATCTCTTCTTTCTTATAGATACGGGCCCAGAGGTGTGGGTCAAAACTACAAGATACAGATCAGAACCCTTACAAAGGGAACCCAGGAAGAGTGTTCTGGACCTTCAAAATTCACCTCCACACATATGCAACAAGTCGGACAAGTCATGCAAACATCTAACGAGCAGTAATGTTGCATGTATGAAAAGTCCCATACAGAATCTGGCAGTCTCAAGTGTCTCCTGTTTGAAACATAGGGGAGAACATTGGGCTCCAGTTTTACTTTTGCTACAATTGGGACTGCTCTACAACAAGCCACCCAGATGCCATGATTCATTTCTCAAAATGTGGAAAAAAAGTGTCTCCAACTAGAGCTGGCCTTCCTGTTATTTTTCTGCTCCACCAGGAGCTGTGGTAGTGACTGTGAATCTCTTTCTGCTGGACCACCACTGAGCAAACCACATTTTCCATTTGTTTTTTCACAAAATACAACAGATGGCATGGTATAATCCCTCGGTTTGGAACTGTCTGGTATTGAAATAATTTAGAACTTGATCTAGAAAGTTAGTTTTCCCATGAGTTGAGCTGGGACACAAACTCCCTGCTAACCTCTTCCAAACCTTCCCTGTCTACAATATGTCCCATTTATGTCATCTTGTAATCCGAACTGCACTCTTCCAGCTGGAAGACTGGTAAATTGCTTCCGTCCAATACCACTAGATTTGTTGCCTGTGTCTTTTCATAGATGAACCTCTCTGAGTCACCACTGCTGTTTTATAGGTGAATACATGCCTCGACCTAATTTTCCCTCCCAGGGACACAGCAATTTGCTGATCACTAAGATATAATAAAAACCAGGCTTCCTGTACACATGTGAGACAGGAAGCACCCACTCCGCTGCTCCCTGCCCCTCCCCTCCCCCCAAAAAAACCCTCAGAACCAACCAAAACTCAACCACCAAACAAACAGAAGTCAGAGGCCATTTCTTAACATTTCCTTTAACTGAAGAGATGTGATCTGACTACTTTAGGCACCTAGAGCAGTCTCCTGTAGAATAGGTGGCTCCTCAGGCAGCAGTATGCAAGTCAAAATATGAAAGTTAGAAACTATTAAATAGCTAATGTGCAGGTAGTAGTAAGAAAGTCAGGTCATAAACTGAAGACTGCTCTAACTGATCTGAAGTTTGGAAAGGTAAAGGCATGGCGTTGTACTATTTAGTACGTTGTACTAAGTTAAACACTGCAGGACTTGTGCATGGAAATCCTGAGCTTGTCTCCAAGTTTTGGGTTGGGTTTTTTTCCTCCTTTTTTTTTTTTTTCTTCTAGCTGCCAGTTCATTAAACTGCCACCATTTTATCAGGCTATCTCTACCATTTCTTCCTGCTGGTGCCACAGCAAGACCATTTCTGTGTCTCTGCTCTTAGCCTTTGAGCTTCTCAGTAGGGAAATCAGTTGCTGATTTATAAAGCTCATTCTTGCACACCAGAAACTAAAGCTCATAAAAATCTCTCTTCACTGAAGGCAATATTTTTGGAATCTAATTTTAATCTCTACCCATTTCCACTATTGAGGGGGGAAAAAAACCACACATGGCAATACTTATTTTTATTCTTATGGAGCATCATCCCTTTCTGGGATTCTTTTCCCTCAAGTTCCTTCTAAGCAAAAAAAGAATACATTGGTTGAAACCCGATAGAGAAATCCTGAGGCACTAGTCAGCTAGTTACCAAGGATTAAAAACAAGTTTTTACAGCACTTGTGGGGGGAAAGACTTCTTCTAGTCTCCTCCTAAGGACAGGTGAGATGGCTGACATGGCATCATATACTTGTCTCATGAGACCGCATTTCTTTGAAAAAGAAAGAAGCAGTTGAACTACTTTAACAGGGGTTTTTTTTTCAGATTTATTGCAAAAGATGATACTTTTAAACTAAAAGAATTGGGTTATTCAACTAAATAATTAGTTTTATATTGACTTGACTTGTCATCCTAATTATATTTGAAACAAATCAAGCTCCAGGGAAGATTTCATCTCCCTTGCCCCAAGATTTTAAGAGATGAAGGCAATTCAAGTAGAGAAATCAGCCCCGTGCTAAAGAAAACAAGTCAACAGTTAAATGTTCAATAAAAGTAAATAAACACAGCATTAATACTTCAGTGAGTATGACCATGGTCTTGTATTGAGGACACATAATAAAAACACATTCTGCCTGGTAGAAATGGCCATTTTAAATTTTTCATTTCCTTCATTATTGAGAAAAGCTAATAATGTTTTATAGTAATCTAAATCCATGCATCCTCCCCTGCAGTCAATCTGTAGACTATAGGTTTAAAACAATACCTATAAGTAATTTAAGCATCTTTCATTTTAAGGATTATTTTATTCTTACAGTGGCTTTTGCTATTTCCAATTTTTTTTTTTTTATGCTCAGATTAGCATCGTAAAAAGTGTTTGTAATAACCACTCTGAAAAAAAAAAAAAACCCAACCCCAAACCAAACAAAACCAGTAAATCCACCACAGATCTGTTCTGCAACTACTTGGCTTAACTCAGAACCACGAACACATTGCACTACCTGCTTTGGAAGACAGTTACTAGAAAGCAGAATAGTGTTCTCAGTGAACAATCATGTACCTCCCACCTAGAAACCACTTATTTCAAACTAACAGAGTGATTCAAATATTCATGTAAATACAGAAATTCAGATTCATTACTGTTGTACAATTGCCTGTACCTCCCTTTCTTAAGAACTTCTTGCAACCTCTTTTATACATAATTAGATTTTGTTCATAGTGACAGTACAAAATTGATGCCTGGAGATCTCTTGTTCTTAATCTGCTGCTTTTTAAAAATTTTTTTAGAAGATGAATTCCATTTGGAAGTCTGAAATCTAAGCAGAAAACTTGAGTATTTGGGTTGAACACAAACTTTGAATCACACTAGTCATCATCACCTTTGAAGGTGAAGAATCAAACATAAGAAGCCTAAATCTATGCTTAAGTCTCAAAATTTCCTCCTCTGTATGGATTAAGAGCTGGAATCAGAGATTTCTCCCAATTGAGTTGTGTGTTTTAAACACCTCACCATCTCCCACACTCAACACATTCAGGAGCTAGCCTTTGAGTGAACTCACTCTAGATTAAAGGCTGTTGACAAGTCCTCCAACAGAGGGAAAATAATTGCCTTGCTGATTTTGACACCTTTGGAACCGACTTCAACAAAGTCGGAATTCTCCACAACAGGGAAAGCTGGGGATTAATGAATCTTTTTTACAGATTTAAAATTATCCTACCCATATACCTAAGTTAGTTTTCTAAGCAGAATGAAAAGTTCAACTCCTAGTTTTAACCCTTTTCAGACTTTATAGGTAGCAGCAGGTTTTTGCCAAGCCTTACTGATATGAAGAAACCTTTCAACCTGTTAATGTGACATGAGAAGCTCAAACAGCCATTAACTCTAGGCTTTAATTGTAGAGGAAAAAGGAACATCAGTTTGACAATGGACCATTCTTAGTGCATGCTTTAGGTAATTAGGCTGCTAGTGAAGAGAGCTTTGGAAGCTCCAGGAGAAAAATACAGGTGAGGAAATTATATCTGTCATAATTTCACATATGCTTTTTTGGTAGCTCATATAAAAATTTTCAAATTCATATTTACTACCTCTTTGAACCTGTTGCCAATACGGAAACATATAAATAATGTTTCTAATTAGGAATCCTTTTTAACCAGATGAAGTTATCACTTTAGTAAGGCAGTCAACAGTTAAGACTGTAGAAAAGTGTACTTGTAAGGCACAGGATTCTTTCTCAGTGCGCATTAGTATGGGTTGATTGCACTCAGCAAAAGGACATCGATTCAAATAAAACTTGTAAAGGAATCATGTAGGGTAGTATTTTTAAATAACCTTGCCCTTCTCATCCATATCTGATTATATACCTGAGTAATTCTACAGATTGTAGTGCAGTTACTCTTGCTTTACACCAGTTTAAATGAGAAGAAGAATAGTTAATTAGGATGGAAACCACTGTCAGAAAGAGGGTGAAAAACGTGGGGTTTGAGGGAAGAAGTGAAGAACAGCAATACAAGAACAGGGTCACTGATTCAGAAAGCTATTTGGTAGTGTGAACAAATACCTTTAGACTATTGCAGCATAAAAGCAAGCAAACAAAAACCCCGAAGACAAAATACCAGTTTTCTTAATAGCAGTCAATTTCTATAAAAAACTTCCTGTACACCCGCGATACCAGCAGCCCAAATTAATTAAAAAAATAAAAATAACAATTAAATTTAAAATGGTCGATTTGGCCGACTTTGGTTAATTGTTTTCTGATACTAGGTGTGGGTTCTGTTGTTTTTAAAGGTTTGAAAGAATTTAAGTAGGAGAACTATTAAACATACAGATTGAATTTATATCTTCAAACTGAAAATGCAAGGCTTGGTTCACCTTCTGTTTCAAAGAGTATCAAGAGAATATTTTAGGGCCAGACCTTCTGAATCACTCAGCATCCGTAAGTTAGCCAGATTTTCCTCAACAGGGGCTGCAGGATGCTGAGTGCTTTTGGAAACTTGCCCATTCCATTCATGTTTTTAAATATAAGTTGAGTGCGCTGAAAATCCAGCCCCAGTTATGCAGGTAGCATATTGTGTATTTTATTAGTGGTTTCAACTCCTTTTGCATCTGTTAGCAAACTCTAGATCTAGACTGGCTGTGTGGCAGGGAAAATGTTAAACATCATACACCACAGAATATAACGGTGCTGCTCCTTTTTCTTCTTCACTGTCTCCCTTAAAAGCATTTGTTGCCAAGCATCAGATTGACATTACTGAAACAGAAAGTATTTCATTTTCTTATCGCAGGCGTTATTAACGAAGGTCACCATTCAAGTGACAAAATATCTCTAAAGCCATCAGCTCTTTTTGCTCTGCAGCTTTATGGTGGTGCCTCTCCTGTCATTTCACATATCTGTAAGGAACAACGGTGGCAGAGGTTCAAGCGAGATAGCCCACATTTCTGACTTGCACATAAACTTAGCATTCAGCTCTTCTCCAAGTACACAGGCTGAAAGCATTTTTTTCTGGTAATAGGAGTTCAAGAATCAAGAGTAGTTTAATAGAGTTCTAACTGGCTGCAGGCTGAAAACTCCCTATGGAAAAAATCCTCCCCAAAGCACGCATACCAAGACAAAATATATTCTAAACATACTGAGAATATTCTGACCACCAAATTGCAACATCAAATGTGAAGCCCGTCAGCCATTTTGGTTTCTGTGATCAATAAAATGGATCACTCTTAGTAAAGGTCCAAAGGCACTGGAAGCCCAGAAGATCTGCACAAGGACTCACTGAGTATTAGAGAGGGCGCGCATAGAAACAGCAGCCATTTTTCATAATGGTTCTAAATTTTCCTAATAAAGTACTGTTTCATTTTGTGAAATTCGGCTATTACCCTACTTTCAGCTAGTAAACTACATGAACCTAAACTATAATTTAAAGATTTTTAATATTTCCAGAGCATATTTATGATAAGCAATGTCTGTCCTAACATCAACCATGCAATACAGTTCAGATTCAGATTCTCCCCAGAAAACTGCTGTCCAGAAATCTGTTTGCATACCTTAGATCTGAAATCCTTCATACATATTGCTGAAAGCTATTAACAAAATAAGGTTCAAGGTGAATACAAAGTACTCTGTGTATTTCCATGTCCCTATAGCTGTTGATGGTTAAGCTAACAGAAGTACGACAACTCAGCAGAAACTGATACAGGCTAAATTACATTCCAGCTGTAAGAAGAAAGAAAATATATACATTTTTTTCATCCTTGTTTGATGTTGGTTTAAAAGCTAGTTCCACACAGTAATTGCATCTGGATCCAAAGTGTCCAAGCAGCACTGGGGTACAAACATGCCAGAACTGCAGGCTCAGCCACCTGAAATAAAGCTGCAGCTGGGACATCAGCTCAGCTCTAATATGAGACAGATCTTAATAGATTGGAAAGTACTTTATCAGTGAAAGAATAGCACAAGTGGCCAACACGTGTTCATTTACAGAAGCTGATGAAACTTTCTAGCCATCAAGTATGGGTAGATATTCTAAACCACTTCTGTTTTAAGATATTAAAAACAAAATGCAGATTTATTATAGGAAAGGCAAAGGTTTCAATCATAAGAAAAACAGAAAACTATCAGCATTTAACATACACAGCATAATTTAAGCCATTCCATACAGTTCTTCAATAATTTACGGGGATTAAGTTGCTAAGAATTGTTTCTCAAATTTTCATTGTGGAGCAGTTGCCCATTTCTTTTGGCTTACTGAACAAAGAGGCTTAAATTAGAACCTCGCTATCATCTTTTAAAAATAAATTGGGAAGCTTTGATGGAGAAAAGTGAAAAGAGTGGGAGAACTTTAAGAGGATTTGAGCATTCCAGAAAGTGAAAAACAGCACGTATTTTGTTAAAAATACAGTTAAGTTGCTCATCTTAAGTTTGTGAAATCGATGATAGACTTAGCAAAATGAGCGACAAAGAAAAATGAAGACCTTTTTAACTCTTGCAGAAAGAAGCATTGAAGACTATTCTAGTGTAAGCCTGGATTCCAACTGTATTTTTTCACAGAAAAGTAATTTTAAATTGCTTTTTTTTGAGTTTAGATCAATAAACATCAGTAATTTGACTCATACTTATGGTAATAGTCCCTCTAAAGTCAGTGTAATTACTCAGTTGATGAAATTACTCATGTGAGGAAAATAATTCATATGTATAAGAGATTACCGGCACAGGTACCTTGATGTAAATTATGAAAGGCACATTTCAGAATGTCATAATTTTTCTAGAATCACATTTCTTTTTCCCACAGCTACTGTCAAACATCTTTCTACCTTTAAGCACTGCATTTTCGTAGTGTTCTTTCAATCATCCTTTTTGACTAACCTGAACCAGAACAGTAATATATCTCTCCTGTTCCGACTATTAATATTATGGGCACACGGTCTTTGCTTTTGGATGGTGATAGAAGCAAACTGACAGACCCAATAGCCAGACAATCCTTGAAGTGATACATGAGCTTTACACAAGAATGATCAACAAGATAGAGCACTATTCTCTCCAGACTGATTGATAGGAAAACCAAGTTGGCTATAAGGCTGTATTTTCAGCTGGGAGCAAGTACATCAGAAGTCCTCTGTGGGCCTCCACGTATACAGAGTGCAAAGCTGAGCCTGTCAGAAGAATAAAAATAAAGAAAAAGGAAGAAAGGCAGAAAGAAAAAAAATCACAACGATCTAGGAAGGTCATTACTTGGTCTATTATGCAGGAAGTAAGAGAAATACACATCTGTCATGAAGAAATAAATTACAGTGTAGTTCGCTGTTCACCTAAGCAAAATTCTGAATGTGTGAGCATAATTATGGCCCATCTCAAGTCCAGTTAAATCCCAACTTACCCAAGGCAGACAGGCTGGCACAGCCCAGCAGAGCTGTGTCAAATGTCAGGCGACTGACTGAGCCATTTCCCAAAGCTAAGCCAGGGACAGGATGGGAGAAAACCCCTCCCATGTCCCCCATCCAGCAACCTCGCCTGCAGGCAAGAAGGGACCGTGATCGCTGCACGCTGCTGTGCAATTAAACGTATCTGCTCAGACACTGCTAACTAATGGCAACCGAATGCATTTCTATAGCTGCTTTTAAAGGGGCACACCATATCCCCGCTATGCACTTCATGTACAGCACTGCCTACTCTGGTGACGGGCACTTATGTCCCTGTCAGCCCTAGACTGCTGCCTGGAGTCACTGTGCCTTCTGATCTGCCAATGCCACGTTTTATCTCCATCACTGAAGCACCATCAGGATGAGAAGAAAGATTTCAGAGGCAGAGGAAAACTGCACCAGCAGAGCTTTTGCTGCGTATTTTATTTCTTTTTCTGACTATTCCCCTCCTGTTTTTTCAGCCTTTTCGGCTGCGGGTCCACTACTGAGCGCAAGAGGCCTTCTCCTTAGCTGTCACAGCAAGGGCAGCCAGGGAAGCCGTGACACATTTACTCCCACTTCTTGCCACTTGAATAAGCGGTGCCATCGTACCACATCTTTTTACTGTATCTTTTCTTATGTGCACGCTAAGAATTTTTTCTAGAGGACTCAAGAGAATTGGTAAAAAAATAAAAAAGAGAAAAAATTACAAGTAAAATCTCTTCCGCAATCAACCAGCAACTTGGAGAAGGGAAAGGGAGGGACTTCCTGTAGATATGTATTAAAGTTCATGAGAGACAGATATAGATTAAAGCTCAGCGAGAAAGACAAAAGCTTTGCGAATCATTTTCTGCACTGGCATCCTGGAAACGTATTAAAAACCTTCATTACTGCAATGTCTGATGCTTGCAACACAGGCTACAAGATACAGCTATCTGAAAATACAACACTGTGCTGACTAAACAAAACAAGCTTATTTTCCTCTTGTCCTACCACACGTATATGTATATGCATGCACCACACATTTATTCCTATTTATTTCATCTACCATGTCTTGTCCTATATGCTGTCAGCTTTTTCTGAGAGATCAGAGATGTATCTTTGTATATGTGAAAATATCCTTTACATGAGTTAGAATCCAGCCCCTAAATTTATTTCCCAAACCAGGCATTTTTGAGGATCCTAGAACACAGAAGATTTTCCTCATAAACGTCATAAAAAAATTCTCCTATTGAAAAAAGATTCGAACTTTGATCCATGACCCTCTGCACACCATAACATGTGTCCAAAGAGGCCATCAAAATTGCCTATTGTGTATCTATTTCACTCTCCCCTGGGCAAAAGAAGATAAAAGCAGAGCAGTACCATATTTCTGTCAAAATATGAATCTTCCTGAATGTATGTTTCAATAGCCAATAGATGACTTTTAAAATATATGTTTATGGCAATAAAAGATGTTCTGCGCTTGTATGATGTCTAACAACGGCACCCTGGCACATGACTGAGCAATGACTGAAACAAATGAGATACCTACTCTAGCAAGAAGTTATCACTGTTCTTATGATTATACTTTGACATTTTAAAGAAAGAACTATAATTTTTGCCTTTACTTTGAGAACAAATGCAACAAAAAAATTGGAATTAAAGATGAAGTACTGTATACCCCAACCCCCAAATCAGATTTCATCTGAGAGTAGCTAGGATTAGAGGTATCATGACAAGAACTCCTCCTTTGGTTCCGTATGAGGAGGGATACATGGAAAGGAATAAAAAGTCATACTCTTTCACCTAATGCAACTAAAATAAAGGTTGACATCTTGGAATCTGTCATGCTGTAAGCACAAAACCTCTTTTTGAAAGTAGCAAGCTTTTCATTACATTCCAGGACCCACTCCGTTTGTAGTATACCCTTATACACATGCCAATGCTCCCCACAGCCACCCACAGCTGTGTTTCACTTGTTTAAAGGGCATTTAAAGTATAAATGTACTTGACATCACCTAGCTGAAAATAAGTGCATGGACTACCTCCTCTGGGAGCCTCTGGGGCTTTGTTCGATCTGTGGATGTATGCTTCTTGACACCCTATGATCTTTTTTTGCACGTGTGTACATATTCAGGAAGACGTAAAAATATTGGGACCACATTTTTTTTCTGCTCTTCCTCTGGTCCTAGGGACAAATGGAAGACACAGGAAGGTGTCACACCATGCTCTCACATGCGGAATGAGCTTGTATTTTGTGTGCGACCAGTTCCCATCTGTTGCGACTGAGACTGAGTGCTTTGCAGATACGCAGGCATGGTAAACGCGCACCAGACCTCCTGCGCATTACCTATGGGTGCTCTTTCGCACCGGGGCATGGAGCCTGGGCTCTACACCACCTAACAACTGTCACAATTCATTAGTGAGACACTCAAAAAGGCTCTAAGTAGGGGTGCTAGCTCCCCTCTGCTCACTTCAGATTCTGTCACATTATCCCCTTACCCATCAGCGAATGTATAAATGGGAAAGAGGAGGGAGGATGTACGGCCATACCTTCCTTTCCAGGGGTAGATAATATTGAAAGGAACAATTGCAAAATGTGCTACAACAGTTACATGGCACATAGCATAACAGGGATTGGGTTTTATTCATTTTTAATATAATTTTGTCCTCAGTGGGATTCTGGTCCTAAACTCAGCTGGAAAACACAAATTAATGATAGTAATGGTGAGGTAAAAAAAAAATTTCTGAAACCAGTCTCGTGCTTTGAAAAACAAGAGAGAAGGTATTGCCTACCAGCAAATGAGCAAAGCAGGAGCATTCTCAGCTGTATTCATATGAGCAAAACCAATATCCAGTTTCCCAGCACTGTTTCAGCTGAGCTGGTGGGTGCTAGCGAGTACTTAAACAGCATTTAAACCTTATTAATGCTGACTGAACACTGCCTCAGGCCTGTCAATGTCAGAGCGTGTGTTGGTGCTCCTATGAATGCACCTACAGAAGTACTAAATCAGATTAAAAAGTGACCAACATTGATGCAATCATAATGGATTTTTCTATATATTTTATTCTGGAAAGCTTCCTTTATAATCTCAGGCACATTAATTAACTGGGATTTTACCATTTCTGCTGTGTAAGCATGGAGGAAACCTGAAGGAAGCCATGAGAAAAAGGATAAGGAAGAAAATGAGCACCAAGTCATCACCCTGCCTCTGGATTAAACATACACACTAATAAAACCCCAATACCCTTTCTGTATAAGCACTATTGAAATTTTATTGCTCAGTAGCTACAGTAAGTACCACTAACTACAGATATGAAAGAGTACATCCAAAAAAGTTTATCTGATTTTAAAAATGTGACCTATAAAATAAAGCAAAATTGACACCGTCCCAAAGGGAAGGAAACATCAGGGAAATTCTGTGGATACTGAATCACAGAACACTGAGCCTCAGACAACAAAAAAACTCAGACAAAGAACCATTTGCAGTTTACACCTACGTGGTTGACTTTGCATTCTGTTTCAATCTCAGGAAGGGAACACAAATCTTTCAAAGCCTGCACCTTCTTTTTCAACCCTCTACCTTCTTCTTTGCTCAAAATGACGATATAAAAACAATAGAAAAGGGATATGTGGCCATATTAAATTTGGTCCCAAATTATAGCCCTTACAAAGATAACTTTACGAAGCTTTTATTCACCCTAAAGCAAATGATATTGTTTCCATGACAGCACAGAAAAACCTAGCAAAGTGAGCTTATAGTATTTTATGTGAATTATTTATGACAGTGTCCAAAACCTAGAAGCGAAGGATTTATGTTGGCTAGTGAGATAATGAAGCCAATATAAATTGATTCAGTCTTTGTCCTTACATAACCTGGAAAACTGCTGTGTAATGTTCATTTAAACAAATGACTTCTCTTTACCACAGTACCATGCCATAAAATAAGTCCAATAAGCTAACATTTTACCATCTGAGCTTCTAGTCCCCAAAAAGAGAGCTAAGTCAGGAAAACTCTGCCAATTTAGACTTGCTGAGCTTAGACACCTAGATTTTAATATGCATAGTTAAAATGAGATCAGATTTTATATTTTATTTTGTGGAAACTAGGTGCAATACTTCCCCTAAAGGTCTATTTGCTGCCTCAAATTTCAAGGTAGGCACAAACCTTTGTCCACAGCCTCAGGACCTTTGACCCTGCTTCATGCAGTGGAAGCCGACTGTTTTCAGCCAAGTGCTGCTATTTGCCAGGGCTATCACTTCATTCCCAGAAAAACGGGATGATACTAGGGATTTATTAGGGCAGAAGCACAACTTGCATGCAGGAATGAAGAGAAAGTGTCTCTGAAAATAATCATATACAGATAGTTAAAAAGGCTTTTCCAAATAATTTTGAAACAAATAAAGTTTCAGTGTGAAGGGCTCTCATCTGCCATTGCTTTTGTGACAGTGGTATTTTCCCCACACTGAAATAGAGAGAAACCTTCCTTGTGTTACTGTGCCTCTTCTTCAGAGATGACTATCAATGCAAATGCCTAAGGACAGAGGGGACTACAATGACTTACTTTCTTAAAGTGTCTCTACCTCTGTAATTAAGGAAGGTAAAGCACCTAACAAATACTGACAAAGAAAAGTTAGCCTGTACTAAGCTTATTTTAAAATAAGTAAATAAAAATCAGCCCCAGGCATATACAATCCCATGTGGCTATGTCTCATTTTATTAGGTTTGTGCTTTTTCATGGTTTATCCAGTTTCATATTGAAGGCACCAAATTCCTGCACTGCAATGCATTGAGACAGGTGGTGGTACAACATTCCTCCCCCCACCCCAAACATAAGTCATGGAAATGTATTATTATATTTAAGACAGCTCACCTATCAGTGCTGCAGTGAAAAAGCCAGCATTCCTACAGTGACACAATTAGTTGGTTCAGCCCCCAGATAGAATATGATATTCCCTGTCAGCCATTTCTCAATGAGATTTGAAGCTGGATGTGAACTTTGAAGTCAATAAGCAAACTCTTTATCTCATGGATTGAGGGGAGTTGCACATCAGAGCCCTGAGCAGCATCAATATACCACTATAGATCGTACAAAATAAATCAAGAGTACACCTTCTCCTTCTGAAGACATTAATTACTGATGTACCATGACCATGCTTGGGAGACACAGGGAGAACAGAGGTTTAGGCACAAGCTGTTTAAGACCGGTTGATTTACTTGCCATTATTGAATCCTTTCTATTCAATCAGTTACTGAGCTAAACAAAGTCCTTGGGATGAAGCATTTATAGTTAATTATGGAACCGGTATCATCTGTCTTGCTTTGAAATTAACAAATTATCAATTATCATAGCAACAAATTAATTATCTTTTTTTTTTTTTAACAGCATATTAGCACATCAACCATAGTGGCTAGCTTCATTTCACTCCCATTATTAAGACATTTTTTCATTTTAATTTAGAGAAAGCATGAAATTTTACCACCAGATCTACAACTCAGCTCTGAGTAACTTATTGAGAAAGTATTTGTTTCAAATACAAAATAAGTTACAGGGACAAATTTAACCAAGGCGAAGCCACTGTACATAGTCCTACTGATGAAACCATTAACTTTTGGGGTAATAGAGAGGTTTTTTATTTACTTCTTGATTAGTTGCTACTTTCACACAACACTCTAGTGATTCCAATAAACAGACAATTAATAGTTCTCCTAATAAAATGTTTCATTATGGTTCTTTCCACAAACGAACTGCCTTCAGAATCTGTAGTGCTTACTATTCATAAAAAAAAAGAAATAAGTAATTACAGCAAGCAAGATGCTTTCATAAAACAAATTGTCAGTCTGATTCAATCACAGAGTGAATGGAACTAAATTCAAGTTATTCCACAAAGTTTTGAAAAGAGTTTTCTTCAACGGTAGTTGATTTTCAGTCCCCAGGATTTGACTGAAGTTAGGTGTTAAAATATACTCTGAGAAAACAGTTATTCTTGTAGAATTTGTGATCTTGTGAGAACCTAAAATTGTTACAACAGTTATTGAAAACTGATTCTTTGGTGTTTTCCAGACTAAAGACTGGCTGGACATGCTCTCTGATGCTTATTTTCACCAAACTTTGGGACTGTTTGTTGTTTACCCATTCATATTACCATATACTGAAAAACACTCCAAATAATCAGAGAAAATAGAGCTTTATTTCTAGGTTTTTCTCTCACCATGATAACTGCTTCCCAGAGTACTCCTGCAGGAGAATCCACGGGGGCATGCTGCTGAACACAGGCCAACAGCTTCAATGTTAGCTGCTCTGAGCACTTATGAGGACCAGTGGGTAGTCAGCACTCCAAAAAAAAAATCAGGCTACAGAGAAGTACCTAAGCTATCCCAACTAAATGCAAACATATTAATGCTAATTATGTTTGCTAATACAAGCACATAAATATGTTGTCAGAAACTGATTCTTTTGCTCATAGGCAATATGTACACATGTCCTGCAAAACTATGTTTGAAGAAGTGTTTTCATACAGAAAACAAAGTATTATGTATTTAGGTAATATTGAGAAACTGAGTCTTTTCCAGAATAAATTATAATTATTTTACCTTAATTTTATAGCTGTATGCTTTTGAAGAAAACCTTTCAGCTACAGGGGAAAAAGTAGCTATGTGTATATGTATATGTAGATGCATTTTAAGCTAAACAATCTATTTTCTGCAGTGTGCTTACAGCAGAAATAAAAGTCAGAAGAAAGTAAAAAAAGTAATTGAATGAAGAACAATTTGAACGAAGGACAGAAAGCAGAAAGCAAAAACCTCACCTGCATCCGTATATGCTTCTGTTTGGAAGTCTCTCTGGGGCCCTGAGCCAAAATGAATTATGCATAGACTCCTATATGTACTCTGCAGACTCATTGAATTCTCATGGCAGTGGGTTAATCTGCATATAAGAATATATACTTGGGAGTTTACTTTAACCTTTTCGACAATTTAAAACAAGAAGAGAAGATGACAAAGATAGACACCTGTCTTGGCCCAAAGCCTGAAAGAAACCCCTATTAATTACGTATAATGACTTTTGCCTTGACCCACTTGCTCTTTTATAATCACAAGGCTACCTGTTGCTAAGCCCCTCTCTTATTTGCTCCAACCAGCATGCTGGACTTTCATGTCAGATTATATATATCAAAAAAATAAATTCTGCAACATCTACGGGAATGATTCCCCACAGATTAAATCAATGACAGCAATACTGAGACCTTTAAATATAAGCATTCAAAGGGCATCTTAAATAAAACTACTTTCAAAATGACAAATGGACTAGTATGAAATACATACTTAGGTAGTTCCACAACTGTGTGCAAGAATATGTGCACTTGCCTTTCTGCACGTACAAAAAATCTAAACTTTCAATAATAAAGCAAATGGAAAACATTGGATGTATGGCCAGCACACCCTCAAAATGACCAAGTCCCCACCCTCTCAGCTAGCCTGAACAAAATCAAATATGGAAACACAGGAAAGAGCAAAGGAAGCAATGACTGATAAGAAAGCAAGATATGGGGCATCTGTGACACTGACCAACTCAAAGGGAGGAGGACTGGCTTCCCCTTATATTACCTACTCACATGCAGTAATTCCCACAGCTTGGTTATTAAAAAAAAAAAGTGCTGTTAGATAATCCACGGGGACACATCGGAAAATACAGATTTCTGTGCTTATGGCGATGCTTACTAGCCGCCTAGGTGCTTTGCAGTGATGCTCTCCCCCCCCCGCCCCGCCTCAGGGCTGATGTTGTCAGAAGCAGATAGGCAAGCAGGGAAAGCTCAACAGAGGAGATGAGCATAATTGTGTGGCACCTCAAAGCTCCCCCTTGTACCTTCCAACCTTTGCTCTTTTCCTTCTCATTTTCTATTAGTTTCCCTTGCTGCGTTTTCCTGAACTCCAGCTCAGCATAAAATTCCATTACCAAAATGTCAAGGTAATAACCATATCTTTATCTCTCTCCTTCCTTTTTTTTCCCCCTGCAAAATATATACACACTGAAGGTGTTATTATGGCTTTATTATTTTAGGTAATTAACAGTTCTAGTTCAGGGTAGGAATCCATTATGCTCCATATTCTGTAGTGCATTCTGAAGAGCTCGCAGTCCATATTAATATACAATGTGCATTACCAATTATATATAAAACATATCATTGGTATTCAGTGGGAAATATGGAAGTAACTCTATGGCAACTATAGGGTATTTAAGAATCCTAAATCTTATATGAATAATAGAAGGTGCAACACAAATGTTTAAGGATCTGTAAGTTTATTTGCTAGAACAGTTATGAAAACTGATTTCTTGTGCTTTGCCTCAGACACTCAACACGACTTGACAAAATCCTGTAATAAGTCCTTTTTTCTGCTGAAGAAAGGACATTTCTGGTGGTCAGTGGAAAGATCTCCATCACTCCTTACACACACACATCCTGCTGACTGCAATTCATTAACCCTCCAAATAAAGCCGCAATCTTTCTGTCATATGCTCACTGACAAATATGAAACAGCGGGAATCCCATTTGCCTGCTCTGTCCCAGCAACCACACTTGCCCATAAACCCACTCTGTTCACTTGTGAGAAAGCCCCCTCCTGAAGTGCCTCCTTCTCCTGTCCTACTTTGTTTTGTGAACAGGCAGAAGAACTGATCCAGGTCTAAAAATATCACTGTACCCATTGCTTTATATATATATATATATATAAACACACACACACTCCCACAGATTTCTATTGTATCATGAAGGCACAGCGCCATTAGAAGTGGAGTATATCAAAAACAGGAACCCAACAATAGATACATCTGTCCATCTAGAATGAGAGCTTCTTCAAGTATTTCTCGAAAACACAGCTTTCACAGATGAAACAAGAGACAGAGACAGAATACAGCCAATTTTCTTGATCATTAGCCCAGCTGTCCAGACATTGGTAATTTAGACATTTCAGGTATAGGTTTTTTTCTCTCTTTCTTTAAAGTAGTGGATATGTCCCTGAATCTCCCCAAAACAGGTTGTTTCACTCAGTGCAAGGAACCGGTATACAATTCTACTTGAAAAGACATGGACCTACGGCTGTCAGTGAAACATCTTTGCTGCCTTGTGTAAACAAAAAACCAAAACATCCAAAACCAGCAGAACACAGGGACAAACTGCTAATGAGGAGCAGCAATAATATTTTTCTGGCTTGCTTTAAAAATTATAGACAGAGGGCAAGTCCCTTCACCCTTTGAAAATTACAGTGTAAGTGCAACCTGGCAGAGCAGGGCAAAAAGCCAGAGTACCAGATCTGTCATTCCTTATTAAATAAATAAATCAGGATTAAACCCATACCTGAAGAATTTATTTTTTTATTTTAAGACAGGCTTGCAGTGTTGAGATTGACACACTGTTCTGTGCCAGGCTACCTACTTGCAATTACTGTAAACAGTGTGAATTGACACCTCCACCCCACCCCGAAATATCAGTGCCGAGAAATGCTGCTCTTGAAGGTCTAGCCAGCAGCACCGCAATGTGGAAAAACAACAAAATGCACTGGTGATCCACCTCTCCTTTCAAACCCACAGCTTCTTTTGCTTTCTCTGCAAAAAAGGAACCATTGCTGTTCCTACAATGCAAAATCCCCGGTGTGTGGCTGTGTCCCTCTGTGGGCTGCAGGGCCCCGCTTGGAAATGCGTCCCTCCCTTGGGAGGGCAAGGGGGAGCGAGAGCTCCCAGGGCAGCAAGGGCCTGCAGACTCACCTGCCTTCTCTGAACACTTTTTGTATTCTCCAAATATCAAATGCTGCATTGAATTTGTTGGGCAAAATGACAGCTGAGCATCTCCCTTCTCTTCACTGAGTTAATAGCATCAGACACACATGCCACGGCAGAGCGCGGCCTTCTTGGTGACTGATTTAAGTCTCTTGCTTTACACATTACCTGGATTTTTAAGGTTAAAAGGCTGTCACAGTGCAGGGACTATGTCATTCTTTCCACCTTGTATAGAAGCTCAAGTTGGCAGTAAATTAAGCACAAGACAAGGACAGGGGCAGGATGCTGACAACTACCTGTTGTCAAAAACCTCACCATAATAATAACCTTTTCTGCTAAAAAAAAAAACCACGCTGCACGTTTGTTTTAAAAGACTTCTTTCCATTTTCTATTATGGTCTTTAGAGATCATATACATCTTGGAGCCTCATTCTCTCAGCTGGCATGTTCCTAATAAGAATGCTGATGCATTCTGTATTAAAATAAAATTGTTTTAAGATACCAGGAAAACAAACAGAACTGCAAGCTAGGGATAAAAATAGGCCACACAACTTCAAGGGATGAGCAAAATTTCTGCCTTTAATGTACGTTTATGAAAATTCACCTCAATTCCCATTCTCTCCCACCTCTTTCTTAGTACACTGTTTGAATCATAAATGCCAGTAAGCGACAAAATGACTATCATGAGAAATAAGGAGGAATCCTTTGTAGCAACAGTGATTTCTTTCACTTCCCTGGCTCATTAATTAGCAAATATTTTCTTCTGAATGCCCATAGACTATGTCCAGGAGAGTGTCTAAGAGGAGAGAGTTTAAAATAAGCAATGGCAGAGCTGCTGTAACACCAGCTAATGAGGTGCTGTGAAGCCTATATGCGAACAATTCCCACTACAGTTTGAATTTACAATGATTTGTAGGATCAGACCTTCTATTATTAGAAGCCAAAAGCTATTAGCATTTTGAAGAAAGTAATAGCAAACAAAAACTTTCAAAGGGTTTATTCTCCTGTTTCATCATGTGCTGGCCGTTTATTTTAAGGAATCTCAAGGATTTAGGCATCTCAGAAGCTCTGTTGCCTGGCCAATTTAAAGCAATCGTGAAATCCTGTTTCCATATTCCCAAGAACTTCAGTTCACTAATTCCTAGGTGTTGCAGTAAAAGCAAGCTGGGAAACATTTTCCTAAACCGCTTAGAAAGCTGAGTGGGAAGAACTACTGGATTTCAGAAAGGAGGCTTGTATCAGCCTCTGTAAACTCCATATGAGTATCAGAATGAAAGAAGTTGTTTAACAGCACAAGTATTTGCTAGTAAAGCTATAAATGATAAAAAAGGGGAAGACTGTTATTGAGAAAAGAAGTAGTAAGGAAAATATAAGAAAAGTTTGGAACTGACATCAAATTTTCATATGGGATAACTTCACGTGTACTTACACTGATCAAGTTCTCATGTAGTCATTAGTCTCTCATATGTTCTAAGACTCAAACTATGTTTCCATAGCCAAAGTCCTTAACTGATCCAAAATTAAAGTTCCTTTCATTTTAAGACAACTTGACCCCAGCTCAGTGGAATGAAATAACCAACCATGAACAAAAGCGAGGTCCAGGAAAATAAAACTCGGTCTATTTATATTTGAAATTCAACTAATGTTGGGTTCAACGTTTTTTAAAAAGCACAACAGATACTATGCCTCAGCACGGCTCTAAGAGTTAAGCCCAAGATATGTGCATCTTCATCTTCGGTTTCATCAGAAACCTTTGCTTTTAGAGAGAACTAATTTGTAACAGAATAAAGCATTCTATTTCAAGTGGAAGAGTAGAGAAAACATTCTGGAACAGCTTTTCTGGAACAACTGTATAGATTAAAAAATCCTTATTCTTCTCTCATACAAACTACTCCACTACCTGCCCCTCTTATATTTTCAGTCACAACTGAGTAAAAGAAATGGAACATGAAAGTAAAACTACACAAAGTGGTTTTGTATGTAAATGAGCAGAGGTAAAAAATATGTAACTTGCCTCCTAGATGTCTTTCTCAGCTTTAACTATGGCTATACAATTAGATAAAAAAGAAGGGGTGAAAAAAAGAGACGACAAGAAAAAGGTGTAATTTCTGTAGGTTCTTGACAAATCCTAGCAAATTCCTTTCTTAATCAGACAGAAACCCAGAATCGTGAAAAGGGCACTTCAGTTAATAAGAGAAGCCTCTTGCGTTCACTTTACTAAACTGATGTCCAAGGAGAGAGAGGGAGATATTGGGAGCGGGGCGGGGGGGGAGGCGTGCTAAACACAATAACTCAGAACAGTATCAGAGTTATGTCAGGCACAATGACACATTATAGCTTGTAGACACTTGACTACCTCTGGGGTAGATCTCTCGCTTTTTTTCAAAGATGTATCCTGGATTTTTCTAAAAAAAAAAAAAAAAAAAAAAAAAAAAAAAAAAAAAAAAAAAAAAAAAAAAAAAAAAAAAACCCAACCAAAACCCCCAGCCAACCCGCAAACCAACAAAACCCCCACCCTGTTCTTTCCATTTGGATCGCAATACAGAATTTACAATGGGACAGCAAGAAATAAACCATGTATGACTGGGACAGTGGCCTGAGGACGATGATAAAGTCAGAGTGCACATTTTCTAAAAGTAATAATGATTTGCATCAGCATTTATGGGGGTGGCCACATTTTCTAAGTAGGTTGTAAATGCTTTGCATATAAGTATTTCAGATGGCTTCATGCAGCAACTAATTCTGTAGTCTAGGTACTTTTCATTACTCTAATACCACTGGTCTAATATTTCCAGGTGATTCACTCCTCCTCTCTCATGAGGTGTTTATTATATACATTTTAATTTCTGCTGAAATTCTCTCGTAAAGTATTGCGATTTTCTGGGTAGTAATTTTAGCCATTGCTTAGCTAGGATGTTGCAAGTGAAGCCAGGAGATCTCAGAGGAAGATGCATTCATTTTGGCATTTCTCTCCTGAGAACCTGACAACCAAATATTTTTTAAATGATATTCAGAAACACTTGGCTTACCAAATAGGAAGAGTATTTTTTTTTCTGTTTGGCGAATATAGCAAGCTGTTTGCATCACCTGAATTGCCCCTTCCTGAAATAAGGAAACCTCATGAGAACCCATTACCTAATTCCTAAGACCCTTGGATTTATACCGTAACAATACAATCATGCCCATCTTACTGCCAGTTCAAAAAGACAATTATATGAATCTGATGTTCTGCTCTGAGTAAAAATCTGTCTATACAAAAGATTATTTTTCCCCTTGATGCATAGAACAATTGTACAGATAAAATCTTTTTTTTTAATGCCTAAGGAGAGGATTAATTCAAAGAACAACAGAAACCTCAACTTTTTGAATGGCTATTTGAAACTACATTGCTATCTTTACATTTTAATCTCCAAAATTATATGAGTGGAATATGAAAAAGTAAGAGGTAATATCAGTCTCCTCAGGGCACCTGATTGCTGGTTCCATTCTTCCCTCTCCACTGCCCAGCTCCACCAATAATACACCGAGCATAAACTGTAAATCACAATAAAGCCAGGCTGAAAACCTTTCCCAGGACAGAATATGTTACTTCTATTTGGGGGGGGGGGGGGGTGGGGTGTTTGTTTTGGTTTGGTTTTTTTTTTTTTTTTTTCCCCCAGCTTTATTTCTGTATAAATAGAGTGTTTTCTGTAATTGCAATATATGGTTGACTGGTGTTCTTCAGAGAGCATGTCAGTGATCAGCATAAAGCTACCCAGTTACATTTCTGACTTCATCTGCTGTGTTTGTGAGGAAAAATAGCAATATCTACATCAATATTCCATGCAAAGCTATTGCTTTGGTTGGCAACATCTTGACATTTTAATAGTACAGATTCTATGCAGTATAGTATCTTTTTTAGAATATTTACAATAGGAGGATTTCTGGGGTAAAAGATAATCTACACTATAAAAAATATAGGAGAAAGTTGCTTTTAAAAACATGTGTATCAGTAATAATATCTCTGTAGCTTTCAGCTTGCAAAAGCTCCTTACGTGCCTATGGGTAAGGGGACTTATTTCTTGCTCTGGATTTGCACAGTTCTGTTCTGTTTTCTCCAAGGTACCATTAGTGAAAGCTTCTTTACTTGACATTAATTGCCAGTTTACACAATTTGTTCAGGGCATTTAATATGCATATAATATCAATATTGGTCAAAATTTAGATTATACGCAGAAATAAACTGCATAACTACTCCGCGTTTTACTTTTGCATAACTACACTTGCTTAGAAGGAATCGAAAACAACAGTTACAACTGCTCAAATTACTAAGAAAAGTATTTTTTGCTACCTAACGTGAACAGCCAGGTTAGACAATCAACTGAGGTAGACGAAGGAAAATGAAAGACACAGGGAAGAAAGGAGCAAAGGGCTCATTCTGAAGGGACTGTTTCAGTTCCTAGCCCTCTATTCCTTGAACACAGCCAAGATAAGATAAAAGAAGAAAGGAGGACCTCTGCACTGCTCCTTTCTTCTTTACCTTTAGTGGGCACAAGTGCAATAGCATGACCTTTCCTTTGATAGTGAGAAAGACAGGAGGAAATTCTAATAGCTTTTACGCAGTACTTGATAGCTGTAAGAAACAAGTGAAGGTTTAATTTCTAGTCCAACTTCCCCCCCTCCCCCCAAACCCCCACAACACAACAAACAACAAAGAAAACCCTTTGAGAGTGATTATCACTTGCTAGGATTGTCTTAGCATGTTGTTTAGGACAGCAGGAACTCCTCTACTCATCACAGGATCATACTTGTGTCTCTCCTCCCAGTGTCTGAGCATGTCATGACCATTTCTTGTAGTTCACTGTGATAGCTACAATCAGGTTAAAAGAGAGGGAAGATCCAGAAGACCTTCTTCCCCTTCTTGCTTAGCTCTTCTCTCCACTGTAAGCAGCCACCTTTCAGATAAAGGCACAGCAGGGCTTTCCTTCACCTGGTGATTCTGCTATTGCAGCTCAGCATTTTCTAAAGATGGAAAGAGCATTATATGGAAAAACAGTTAAGCTGCTACCACTGTCTCTTCCACGCACTTGGGTCTGAACTCCAAATATGCATTTCTTCTAAAATACTAAGCCTCTATCAAAAAGGCACCTATCAATCTTCCACTTCCTACTGTTTCTGAGAGTAGCTTTCAATTGCTTACAGGAGCATGAGCCTCGTGTTCCTGCTGTACAAGACCAGAAATAGAAACACAACAGAAATGCCAGAACAGGACCCAAGAACCCCTTCTTTTTTCCACTTTTTTTTTTTTTTTTTGTTTGCACTGTAGTGTAGAAGCCATGCTACTCAAAAGGAAAGGAAGGGAAGGAAATGGAAGGGACCTTCCCATGGAAGTGCTGGACAGACTTCACTCCTCATTCTGTAGCCACTGAAAACATTACAGACCTAGCCAAACACTTTCCCTTTCTGCAGCATTCTAGCCTGAATCACCAGGTAAATATTTCAAATGCTTTTTACACTTTAGAAAATTACACTTTTCAGACACCAGGCTAACGAGACATTCCTCTGGGAGTTTGTTAAGAAGCTAGAAAAGTTCCTGAATTGCAGTGTTGACTTAAGCCTGTTAAAGCACCTATTCAGTAACTTTCCAAACAACAAATGATTGCACTAAGTCTTCCAGCTAGAAAAAGCATTTACTGGTGCATTTGGATTACAGGCACAGTTCTGACTATAAAGTTTAAACAGTTTTTTTTCCTGACTGTTCCAAACACTGTTTAGGAATCTGAAGTGATAAAGATGATATATCACTAAATTGCCTCATTTGAAGCACAAATCTTGAAAGCCTACTGAGAAAAAGGTGTCAGATAAGTTATCGCAAGACAAATCATATTTCAGATGTTTTTATTATTCAAACACCTGAAAGTATAAGACAAGGACACTTTGCTAGAATGCAAAACAGTTTTTGCATTAATCTTGGTCTACTTTCTTCTCCATGACGAAAAATTGGGACTGAAATCTGTAACTCACCTATGCCAATGTAGTTTATTCAGTGGAAGATACAGCTGAGGGTCTGGCCTTCAATGGGGCTGGAATCAGTTCAATTTGAAATGACTCAAGCAAATGCCATTTAAGATCAATCTACCTTCCACACCTTCAATTACCCTTGAAAATGGAAACATGCTCTTGCATTTCACAGCATCGAAGAACTTTGTTATTAGGTCATTTTACCTGGGCTAAGCTAAGCCAAGTGGCTAAAATCCATAGCAAAAGGATCCTTTCCCAAGTACTTGAATTTCAAAATGGCAAAGGTGTGGCAGCCACCAAGAAGTGAAGGGACCTGTCCACCTTTACAGAGCAAGTCGTTAGCAGGCATAGGAATTTAGATTACCAACCCCAACAATTAATGCAAGAGGCCATCGTATATCTTCAAGGTTTCTTTTCCCTATTTTATTATTTAAAACCCCACTTCCATGATGAGTAAGTGTTCAATTTTCCTTAGAAATAAATTCTAACTTCTGGTTTTACATAACCCTGAAAGCCAGGGCTTGTAAATGGAAACATCAGCAGACCCTGAAACGTAGCAAAGCTATAATGCTTCTCTAATGACTTCATCTTGGCTAATGCAAGGTATTGCTAGTCAACAGAGGGTAAAATTTCATTTTGTTAGTTATGCAATATGGATAAAAAAATAAATTAGTTTTTTGCTCAGTGGCATAAAATGAAAGTGTTGAATTTTAAAGTCAGCAAATCTCATGCGGATTTCACCTCAATTCAGATATTATACTGGTGTTTGGAAATATGAGGCTTTCTGTGAAATTTCCATAAAAATCCAATTTACCTACTTTATAATTTTAGAGGCTTAAACTATAGTGTATGGTTTGCTTTCTCTGTAGCCTTGAAACTGATTTGGTGTTTTCTTAAGCTTTGTTGAATAGTTTGTGACCTTCCTCCTCTCCTCCAAATGTCTCTCTAAAATATTAATACTCAGAAGTCAAGATAAAAAAAACCCCAAACATGTATGTCTGACAAAGAGATGAGGACAGTAGACCATGGTTCCTAAGATGAGGAAAAAAAGACTCCTAGGAACAGCTTTAAAACATATTTCAAAATAAAAAAGCTTCCTAATGAGCAAATGTACTCAAAAAGAGGCCTCCCCTACTTCTTATAATTTTAGAGGCTTAAACTATAGTGTATGGTTTGCTTTCTCTGTAGCCTTGAAACTGATTTGGTGTTTTCTTAAGCTTTGTTGAATAGTTTGTGACCTTCCTCCTCTCCTCCAAATGTCTCTCTAAAATATTAATACTCAGAAGTCAAGATAAAAAAAACCCCAACATGTATGTCTGACAAAGAGATGAGGACAGTAGACCATGGTTCCTAAGATGAGGAAAAAAAGACTTCTAGGAACAGCTTTAAAACATATTTCAAAATAAAAAAGCTTCCTAATGAGCAAATGTACTCAAAAAGAGGCCTCCCCTACTTCTCTCTACAATTATGTAAGTGCCCAGTTTGGGCTTACAGCATCACTTCAAGATAGAGAAGTGATCTGGGGAGCGGGGGTGAATAAGGGTACTTATTAGGCAGTAGAAAATAAATACATTAAATGAAATTGTGGTACAGTCCATTAAGTATAAAACCTTATAATTATGCAATTGGATTTTCAAGCTTTCATTTCTATTATAACATATTACCTCCCAAGACTCTAACCATTTCTGTAAATATGGACGAATACGTGAATATTGTAAAGTGTTCTATTCCTGAAAAACACCACTGAAATTTCCATTATAAATACATTGGTTGTACCCAGAAGAGAGATTTAAACACCCAGAGGAACTGTGACCAAGTTTGAGTTCTGTCTAAAATAAGACGACTACTCAAAGATTCATTTAATCTGACCATAACCTCAGTAACCCAAAGCCACGTGTACTCTAAACAGTATTTCCAAATGGTATTTCGATTAATTTCGGGTTTTGCAAGTGCACAATATATTATGAACAAATATGAGTTTGCTTCACCCACGCTCTGACCTGAATGAAAGTCAGGAGAAGTACATAGCCCATATTAATATACCCTTCCCGTCAGCAGAGATAATTAAGTGGTGTTCAACATCATACCATCTGAACTTGGTTAGCTTCCTACCCACTCTAACTTCGGACAAAGCAAAAGCTCATGTCTGCCCAAAATGTATTCCATAGGCACAACAGACCAGAAATTCATCTGTTACCAACCTCCTGCCCCAAACAAAAAAGCAATTACCTGCATTACAAAAACTCCTGTGTGTGTGAATTCACAGGTTTTATGAGAATGCATTAGTTGTAGTATGTTCTCTCTAGTGAAATATCAGAACAATTTAATTTGCCTTGCTCATTTCATCCACATCCAAACATCTTGATATCGTTGTTGCTATGGATTTATGCTTTTATGCCTGTATATTTATTATTATTATTATTAATATGGTATTGTATTTATACTCTTATTTATATATTATGCTTTTATGCCTGTATATTTATTATTATTAATATGGTATTGTATTTATACTGTTATTTATATTTTAGCATCAAGAAAAGAAAATGCTTCAGAAGGGTTTATTTTCCTAACTTTATATTCCAAAAGAAACTTTCCAATACTGGCTTTTCATTGCAGTTCGTTAGAGTTTAGAGGTCTCAAAAATGATCTCTTCTGATGAGGTCCCTTTACAGTTAAAGTTGAAAATATCCCCTTCTTTAGATACGCTTAAACATGTAATGGAATTCTCTTTCAGATATTCTGAATGAGTAATTTATAATGCAGATGGTTGAACTTGCCTATTCTTATCTGAGGAACATATTTCTCTCTCCAGTCTGCCATCTCCACACATTGAGCTGTGGCTTGATCAGGATGCCGATACAATAGTAGAAATTTGAACGTATGTCCTTATGATTTGAGATTTGTAACCCCATGGATTTCACACCTACATTACATGAATCGTCAACAGTGATTTTGTTATAAATATAACATATATGTATTGTATATTAAAAAAATAATTAGATACACCAAATAAAACATAGGAGTGTATTTACCTCTAAGTGATAACTAAGGCACGTGAAATATTTTATGGGTATCAAAATACTATACCGTAAAGCCAACATTTTTTAAAGAGCACAGCCAAAGCAATACCTAAGTGCACACTTGAACACTAACCCATCTGCTGGGATTCAAAAAAGTCTACATCATATAAATTTCCACTGAGGAAAACCGTGGGTAAAAATGAAAGGGAATTTTAAATGTTTAACCTCCCTATGTGTCAGCAATTGATTTTTTCAGGAATCAATACAGATTTAATGGCAATATTTTTAATATTTAAGAATTTAAACTGAACGTTGGCATGACTCTTAAGTAATTTTGCCTTCAGATTTGGAAACTAGATGGTTTAGCCCAATCTATACACATAGCTTGATGGAGTATTGCCATTTCATAACATCAGGAGCCTACTGTGGGTATCTAAATTTAGATTCAAAGCTTACTCCTTGTCTGCCCTGTGGAGTAGCAGTTATCTTGAGGACTGATAGCACTGATATTGGAAACCTCACTGCTCTCTGAGGCACATGCAGGAATATATCTTGTCCTTTTTTGGTTCTGAAGTTAAAAGCATGGCCTGTCTTGATTTTGCTATTGCAATGTGAAACCTTGTTGAATTAATTGTGTCTGACATGTTCTAATGAGTCTTTGCTTACAGCCCTAAATATTTTCTAAACTAATTTCAAATAACGTACATAAAATCATGTGAATGAGACGCGACAGAGGTCCATTAATTTCTGACTGGGAAGGACAGATTCTTCTAGGAAACCCAAGTGCTGACTGATAAACTCCCAATTTTAAAGGTAATTTGATGCCTAATTCTCCTATGTTTTTTAAATTTTATGTCAAATTTCAGATTGAGTCACCATGTTTTTCGTCTACAACTTGAACCAATCAGAATATTTCTGACTTCCTGCTACATGATACTACTGAAAACATTACACCTCATTTCAGGGATGCACACTACACTACTTCAAGGTATCATGTTTGAGACTTAGTAAATATTGGCAAAGAAAACTGCAGGAAAGTACATATGAAATATCACATACGGCCTGACAGATGTCGTCAGAGTAACCATCTCCAAAACTACATCAAACACTTATGAACAAATCTCTCTTTGATATTAATCCATACTCACAAAAAACCTCTGCAGTCTCCAAAAAAATCTGAAAGTCTCAGCTCCAGCCTAAAGATCGTATGCATCTAATACAAGATGATTGGCACAACTTACTGTTGTAACTGTGAGGTCTTTTACCGGTTCAAAGACTGAGACAGGGCAATTTGGTACAATTCTGAGCTACCATATTTAAAACAATGGGAATCTTATGTTTGCTGCTTTTATAATGAACTTCATATTTCCTAAGTAGCTGTGTCACTTGTTCTTGCCCTCTTTTTACTGCCTTTGTCCTAATGCCGCCAAAATTGTTTTTTGCTATACAGCAAGAAAGCTGCTACAACAGCAATGCAAAATACTGGATTTCTTAGTTAAACTATTAACGCTTGCTTTGAAAATGTGAGAAAACATGGATGTGGAAAGTAATTTTCCTAAAAATAATAAAAGGGTTATGGATATTAGCATTCTTATTAATATAGAATGTTTTCTTATTGTATGTCTAATTGTTTCTAACAGCAGACACTGTGAAATCACTATGTAAAATGAGAACCTTTGTCAAGCCTTACACTGCACATGTAAGAAAATCAGTTCCAGTGTCACAGGACACAATAAACCAAACTGTCTCACTCCGAGAGATGGACATTGTCTGAATAATCTCCTCGGCACAAGGGCTCCCCGTATCAGATACTAACTGGCATAAACTAGTGCCTGAAATAGCAGTTGCCTCTTCAGTGTGAATGGGCGTAGGTTAATGCAGCTTCAAATTCACAACAGCAAAAGAAGTGTGCGCTCTCTTGTCACTGAACATCATGGCAAGCATCTTTGGGAAAGTCACTTTAGGACCAGGTCCTTGAAAGAATTATTTTTTTTAGGAAAGAGGCAGCCTATTTTGAGGCCACACACATTTCCTGAATGAACTTTACTCACTTACATTGTTCTCAGTTTCTTCTAAATTATGTATGACTTGGCATCACTAATGCCACATAGACATAAATGACCTCTTATTTATCAATTCTGAATTTTCTGTTATTCTCAATTTAGGCAATAAAGATTTATGTTTTAGGCCATCTTCCATTCTCTTTCTCATTCCGGCAAGTAGTTCTTAACTGATATGTTTATCTCACAACATACTGTCCTACTCAAATAAAGAAATTGTGTTAACATTATCAAGACCAATATAACTTGAAAACACTTCATTTTTACTGAAAACAAAGGTACAGTCCTTGAAAATAAGTTCATAAACTGTTTGGGCATTATATATACATATAGGCAAATAATTTGTTCATGGAAATGAAAGACATGCTACAGCACGAGTGGCAACTGCAGCGTGACAGAAGATGGTCTTCTGCTTTGGCATGTCAGGTAGACCCAGGGTAGTCTGTGACACCAATTTCCACCTCTGTTTAATCTTTCCATTAAAAGTGACTTTGGGATTTGAGATGGTAAATCTACTTCACCATCACTGAAGTTTACAAGCATAAATGCTTGTCACATTTCAAATGAGACTTAAGGTCCTTTAACATCTTGCCATTTACGAAAATATTTCCTACAGTCTTACTATGCCAGTTCCACCTTGTTCATGAGATGAAAGCAGTACAGAAAGTTTAACAAAGCTGAAATAAATGTATGCCTCAAAATAGTTCGATTTAAAGTCTGTAATTAAATGATGCCCCAACATTCCACATTACCAGAAACATTTGTTGTTGGTTAACCAAGGGAAAATATTTACCCATCTGTCACACAAAACAGTGTTCCTGACATTCTATGAGGAGATAATTGCTATGGATAATTTGATCTTTAAAAATGAAAGATTTTGTGGTTCCATCATCACCGAAACTGGAAATGTCAAAGATAATTCATCTGGGATGCAAGAAGGAAGGAAATGCAACCTTAGAGCCAGAGATGCATTGTTGTCTCTTTATAGGAATATACAAATATTGCAGACGACATTTGTTTTTGGAAAATGTTGTAAGTGAGAGCACAAAAGGCTAACTTCTCTTTCAGAGAGACTGTGTGTATGCAGAAGGCCAACTGTGGAGGTAGTGTTGCACTAGATAAATCAAAATGTATGCAACTATCTACAGGAGACTAACGACAGAGAGAAACCCACATGTAACCAATGTGTTCAAACTGCAGAAAATTAAATTATGTTACTTTTACCAATGACTTAAGAAATTCTCTATGGCAGCTTGGTTTATGAAGAACACCTAGGATTTAATCTGAACAAATGTTTGTGGGGTGGTGGGTTTTTTTTTCCTTTCAGTAATCACAATGGATAGAAGGAAGATGTAGACAATAATTTTGCACCTCAGTGGCTATGGCTGTAAAACAGCACAAGAAATTAAATTAGGATACGCACACTGAATAACAGCTTCCATCTAGATATAATGTTCTGATGTGTACAAATAAGGCAAACCATGATTTAGATTGAAGTACTGAACTAAGTCTTAGAGCAAAGGTATTTTATCCCTCCTGCGCTTTTACAGTACCTAATGCAAGTAGGCACTCAGCAGGATTAGTCTACAAATATCACATATCAAATTGTAACACGTAGTGTCTTCTGTAGCTAAAATTTCCCCCTGAGGAATCAGAGTTGACAGAATGTGTTCTTGGAAGATGAGGAGTTACGACCAGGTCAGGTACCAGAGAGGTAAGTGTCAATGAACAAAACCTTAGTAAATTAGAAAGCATGCAAGTTGCATGGTGCAGTCATTGCAACTGCAGGTACTTACGCATTCAGTATTACTCAGCTCTTTTAAATATCATTCTTTATGTTACCATATATTTGAATGCATTAACTGTGGGAATCAAAACCTCATTCTTCCTTCACAATGGTGCAAGAATTTAATCTGCTAGTTTTACTGGAATTACCTTTTACTTTTAACTATAAGGGGGTTTGTCCTATTTTGTGTTACCTGAGATGGTTTTTGATTATCTATTTTATTTCAAATGTTTTCAGTAATAATCTAGTCTGTGAGTTCTATGTACATTTTAATAATTCTTTGTACCAATTGATTCATACTAGAGCTACATTAAAAACTCTTATTATTTCATGGCGTTATGATGACATGAAGAAACACACTTCACATTTTGAGTTTAGTTGGGGATAGATGCAGTAAAAACAGGCATTTCATCTATTTGAAGATTGTTAATAGACAGTAACATTGTAGCCATCTTACATGAAAAGTAATTATCTGCTGGGTTAGAATCAGAGAGTCATAGTGCTTTGGAACAACTAAGCAAATAGTTGAACAACTGAAAGAGTTGGCACAAAGAAGCTGCATCATGCAATTAGGGGCAGACAGGAGGGTGGGACCGCAGCAGCCGGGAAATTAGGCCAGTGTGGGGCCTCAGCACAAGTCAATTCTTAACAGCATTGCACATGGCACGAGGAAGTCCTATAGGTCAAAACCCATCTGGACACACGCATTAAGATGAGAGAGAGAACCTGCCTTCTGAAAGTTAGCATCTGAAGTGTAAAAACAAGATAGATAGGTTATGTAGGCAGGCAGACAGCCAGATGAGGAGTACAGAGAAGCAAGGGAATATTAGTCACTGCAGTAGGCAGTTGCCTCAGTGTAACAGCTGCCTGTACATTGTCAAGCTAATGATAGGCGAGGTGACAAAAAAGTTCTGAGGAAAGGTTTGAAGCAGGATAACGAATTGGTTTGGTGTGAATTAGTAGTGTGCTCTTTCCATGTGCAAGAGAAAGTCATTGCAGAAGCAAGATCACTGAGAAAGAAAGCGATGAACAATAATAGATGGGCAAAGCAAACAAGAGCTGACATCTGAACACCATTTAAAATATAAAATGCAACATTCAGTACTTCAAAAAGGCTCTGAGAAAAAGCGAAAGCTTTGTATTCTACACCAGTAAGAAGGCAGACCCAAGAACAGGTAGATGATTAGAGCAACAAGCCAGAAAAATAACCTTTCATCAGTATTTTGAATAGCTTCATGCTGGGTGAGGTTGTATTTATCAAGACCAGAGAAAGAGGTTTCGCAATTGCAAGGAACAAATTGTAGCTGTGCACCTTTTATTGAGAAAGTCTGCACCTCAAAGTTACTTTCTAGACAGAATTAGCTATATTTAAACACTGGACAGATATGAAGATCCTAAGAAAGGGCAAAATTGAGCAATAAGGGATGGATGAGAATGCAGCGGCTTGCCCAGAATGATTAAGTAAACAAATGAAGATTAAAACTTGCTGAAGTTTGGGTGATTAGACATTGAACAGATGTCTGAAAGACAGGGAACATGTTTAAGTTGGCCAAAGATCCAGAGAGAGTATAAATCTGTGAGTAATCAACACAGAGCAGATCCTGAATTTATGTTCACAAACATAATTTTCCAGACATTACATACATAGAGAAGACAGCAGGAAATAATTGTGCCCAAATGCAAATCACCAGCACCCATACTGTGAGAGTCATGCATAGGACGAAAGCTTGGGTTACTAAGAAAGAACTATTCAATTGATAAAACTCACTGGAGTAACCGTTGAGAGACAAGGACTTACTGATGTTGACAAATTTTGTTGACTAATAACTATTACCATCAAAATCTTAATGAGAGAAGAACATCCTTTTCCATCCTAAATGTGATTTCTCACATTTTAAAATTATCATCTAGTGAGAGGATGATGTGACTATATATTTATACCTTTGTTAACCATTAATAATCAGAGAACTTCAATTCTTAGGGAATTACCAGTATGGTGAAAAAACATAATACATATCACTAATGTAGAAGGAAATGCAACATCCTTGTACAGAATGTGCAGAAACGTGACAGAAGAATAAAATTCTACATATTGAACAAAAGATATTAACAACAATGTCTTGTTCAAACAAATCAATGCTACAGCTATCATGTGAGATATGAGCTCCTTGAAAAAATAAGTACCACCAGGAAAAAAATCAGTTAGAAGTCATGCAAAAGGAATCAGGGAAGACTTTTTGTGAGAAACATTAATTGTGGAAAAGTAGGAAAAATGCTATTTGCTTGCACAGATATGCGTTGGTGTGAAATATGGTCTTGTAAAAAACATCTAATACTCTATTTGTCTTAAATTAATCAGCTGCCTTCTGCCTCAGAATAAACTTTCACCACTAAGTGCTGCATTTTCTGGCAAAAGTTATGAAATTTTCCTTACTCAAAATCTGGTATTTTTGTATATCACATAATATTGAATCAAAATAGCAAAACCCATCAGGACAAGAAGTGAAATCCTTGAGCAAGTAGAGGTGCAGGACTTAGCACCTTAGCAGGGCTGCAAAATGAACTCAAGTCAACACAGTAAAGGAGAAGCAGGGGCTGCAATGGAAGTTGAACCATGACCTGTGAGGAGGCTACGCAGTTCTCCAGCCTGACTCTCGAGGAAGATGGAAACAAGCATCAAATTTAATGGGTGGATCAAACAGAGAAAACCAAAAATTTTCAAACAGCCAGAAGCTAAAAGTTCCAGTTTATTCTTACTGAGTGCAGTTAGGTGTGACTGCCTTGGGCAAGCAAGAGATGTGCAAAGAAGGCAGACAGCTCATCATCTTCAAATCCCAAGCACTCTGTCAGATTAACACTGAGTCAGATTAACTGAACTGGATAAATTCAAAAAGACAAAGTAACATATTGATAAAGTTTGCAGGGACATCATAAAGCAGTCATATCTCCACCCTAGCAGGCTGTGTGCTACTAAGGGGGAAGGGCATCTCAAGTCAGCAGGGCATTAAATCCGGACAAGGTAAATAAACCAAAAAACCAAATGGGACTTTGTGTGAACACCACCAAATCGTCACACAGAGGAGGATCTGACTCAGTCACCCCATGAAAAGCAGGAAGTCATCTGATGAGAAGGGACAAGATATGGAAAATTTTGTTGTCAGATACAAAATAAGTGGGAGTTGCATGCTGATTTTCATTCTGACAAGATGGGGTAGGCCCCACAAAAAGAGTGAGCTGTTGCCTGCGGTCCATATGGGCACCAGTGACAAAGGGAGAGAAAGAGCAATGTGCAGAAAGGGATCTATCCAAAGCAATATGGAATCAAGCAGTAATCACTTAAGACTAGAGGCTTCAATTGATTCCACAGTTAGAGATGAAGACAGACAAACCCTGTATTCCTAGGAAAAGGAGGTGGCAAAAATCTTCTTTAAAACCGATATACAAAAGGAACAAGACCATATCCATATTATATTTATGTTCCCATACAAATCTTAGAAAGTCAACAAAGCAAGACAGATGAAGTGATACACCTGATTTTGAGTAACAATGTACAGGGCATCTCGAAGATCTTGCTCAATGGAAGATTTACCAGGCTAAACATTAAAGGGATTTCATAATATATTGTAAAGGAAAAATTCACTATAGTGAGACCTACCTTAAAAAGAAGAGGTAAATATATACAAAAGAGCAGTCAAAAGAATAAAATGCTCTTAAGTGGAAACTATATGAATTATATTGAAGTATAAACTATATAAAGTATTCAGAATGCAAGCAAACTATGGAAATATGTTTATTTTTAATCTATTAACTTAAACTGATCTTCAACAAGCATTAACTTTCCTTGCCCTTCATTGACTCTTCCCACTTTCTCAAGCCAACAGATTACTTCAATCAAAAAAGTAGCTTTTCACATCAAGCAATATTACTTCCCAGTCCAGTGAGGAGACATACATTTGCACCAGGCTTAAAATTGCATTTCATGCTCTTACTACACATGTGTGTATTTGAACTCAACATATTTAATCCTGTTGAATTTATTTAAAACCCAAATAAAGCATTTGTCAAAACTGAAAGCAGCTCCTACAATTTCTCCCAGGGAATTCTATACCTCTATTTCTCTTTTCCCAAGGGAAAGCATTATGCAATTGAGACATACCCCTTTTCCCTAATTTTTTGTAACATACATTAGAAGTATCAAATATATATATTTATCTTTCTAGTATTGTACGAACATAACAAAACCCACTAACATTTATACCTCAGGGAACATCACTGCACTGGTGGAGAGACAGACAATATACTGTAAAGCCTCGATTTGGCTGCTTGATATAACAAGGATAGTGAACAGAAATGACAAAGTGAGATTAAGTTTTAAATTTGGATTCAAACAAAAATTCAGTTAATTTCATATGCTCTTAACACTGTTTTCTGAAAATAAATCTCAACTTTTTTCTCTCAGATGTCCAGACTAGAAAAAAAATTTAGCACAAATAAAAGCATCCATAAGTTATCGGAACTGACCCTATATTCCATTACTAGTTCTTTTGCTGAACTTCTCTACTATGAGTACATATACCTACATATACTATATGTAAGTTTGCTTGCGGCAAAATAGCAGTAATAAATCAGATATTAATGTCCTTCCTTCTACCTATCAGTTTACCTTTATGTCCTGGTTTCTGCTGGGACAGAGTTAATTTTCTTCCTAGTAGCTGGTATGGTGCTGTGGTTTGGATTTAGTACCAGAAGAACGTTGATAACACACTGATGTTTTGGTTGTTGCTGGGTAGTGCTTAGACTGGCCAAGGACTTCTCAGCTCTGCCAGGTGCACAAGATGCTGGGAGGGGACACAGCTAGGACAGCTGACCCCAACTGACCAAAGGGCTATTCCATACCATATGATGTCTTGCTCAGTATATAAGCTGGGGGAAGAAGAAGGAAGGGGGGGGGTGTTCAGAGTGATGGTGTTTGTCTTCCCACGTAACCGTCACGCGTGATAGAGCCCTGCTTTCCTGGGGATGGCTGAACACCCGCCTGCCCATGGGAAGTGGTGAATGAATTCTTTTCTTTGCTTGCATGCATGGCTTTTGCTTTCCCTATTAAACTGTCTTTATCTCAACCCATGAGTTTCTCACTTTTAATCTTCTGATTCTCTCCCCCATCCCGTTGTGGGGGGAGGGAGCGAGCAGCTGTTTGGGGCTGAGTTGCCAGCCGGGGTTGAGCCACGACACTTTAGACCTCAAGTCTAAACAGGCACTTTTCGTATTTCTTTCCTCAGTTGATCATTTCCCTCTGATAATGGACAGAAGTCAGATAATGGCACTAATTTTTGGATTTGTCAGCAGCCTTTGATGTTGTTCACCAGGTTTCCCATGGTTCATCTCCACAGGCAATGGCAAAGGTAGGGAATATAGCCCGAGGGATTTGTCTTTTCACACACTGCAGGTGTGATCAGACAGCTGGGATGGGAAAGCAGCAGTACAGCATGGGATCTCTCACCCTGCTCTGCCTCCCTCTTCTTCGATGTGCGTGTGGTGGATCCAGCTGCACTTTAGCCTGCGTAAGTCTGTCAACTAGTTTGAAGGCAGCACTTAGCTTTCTGCATCCTCTTTGAACACTGGTTTGACAGTCTGCTTGGATTCACTGTTGCAAGCCTAATTAGGATCCTCAGTAATAGCAGGCTGGCAGCCACTATCTAAGCAAGATTAAAATGAAGATTGATGAAATAGACAATGAAAAAGTACTTGCAGCCCAAACTTAGCAGTTGGCAATACGGATACATAAATGCCCTAATATGGATGCCTTAACAGCAAAGACAGTAATGTTCTCTCTATAATGAAAAAGCCATGACCGTAATACACCCAGCTGAAACGTAAAGCACTCAGCTTGGAAGTAAATTTAAAAGCTAGTCAGGAGAACAGCAGCATGAAAAAAGGTCACGTAACTCTGCAGAGGATGTAGATATTTGAAAAGCTGGTTTTATTCCAGCTTGGAATGAAACCCAAGAGTTTTGAAATTCTATGAAAGAGATTTCAGAGCCCAGGCTCTCAGGTAGTCTGCCTGACTATCTTGGAACCACAGACTATAGAAAACTTGAATTTTTTTCATGGAAAAAACTCTTAGTTGGCTTCAGTCAGAATCTGAGCTCTTAAAATCAATGAAGTTTTTCCAACATTTAACTAATTTACAGAACAGAAACCACAGGCTTTATTCCTTAAATATTGATTCCAACAGCAGCGTACTGCTGGCATGATTTCTGCACTACAAGCACACTTTTTGGCTTATGTATGTGTTAGATATGTGAAACAGTATATAAATAAAACGTTTTTATTTTATAATTATTAATTTCCACTTCCTAAAATTAAGGCAAACTATTTAAAAAATTAAAAAAAAATCCAAGGAGCACAAATCAGACTCACATTTACATTTCTACCGTGAGGATGTGCCAAAGAATTAACAGGGGATATGAAGTGTGGTGTAATTCACACATTTTAAGTATAGATTTTAACCAGCTGAGTGTACTTTGCAGGCTCTTGTCTGTGCTGATCTGCAGAATATGGACATGATCTGCGACTTGGCTTTTCCAAAATCAGCTAATGCTTCTAGCTCTCAGGTGCACAGTTCAAACCTGGCTGATAGTTATCACACACTGGTTCTTCAAAGTTGTCCAATTTAGAGTCTGACAGACAACAACATTGATAAAGAGCTGACTGTGCACCACCTACCCTCCAGACTGCCATCTAACTTCGTCTGAGACCAAACCACCAGAGCATTCAGAGAAACCGATCTTCATTGAGAATGCAAAAATGACTCAGATATTTTATAAACCACAGAATGGTTTATGGCCAGACACATTGAATCACACTCTGAAGGGGACTAGGAGCTACTAGACAGCTCCAGTTTGAAGAGCTCACATCAATTTGAAAAGCTAAAGAGATGGAAACTTATATTTTGCCCTTGGCAGAACATCAAAGCACCCAGAAAAGTTCTGACCCAAAGTACCCTGAGGCTCCTGCGAGGTACATCTCTACCATGTTATCACCTGGAGGTGCTGGAGATGCCATGGGCCCCAGCTGCAGGGTTGTCTGTGAAGCAGGAATTCTGTAGACCCAACAGCCCTTCTCTCCGGAGAGAAGAAAATTTCAGTACTACAGTGTTTATTTATAAAAAACATATCTATCCTCTGGAAGCTGCAAGGGCTCTCAGGACGCATTATCTCTATTCATACATATCCAGGCAATTCAAACATGAACTCTGTTTTAAGGAGATCACACATGAAAAGCTTTCATTCCTGAGAGCATCTCAAAATGCCAAGTATGTTATTTTTGAAAGTGTCTTTTTAAATTAGAGCTTGTGGGAAGCTGCTTTCATCATTGGTTGATTGAAACTGAAGAAAGCCTGAATCATCCAATTTCTTTCCTCTTTTGCCTCCTCTGCTTCCCTCTCAGCGCATATCACCTCTTGTTCAATGCAAAAATGGCAAATAACACACGTAATAACCTTTGGGATTTCTATAATCCCACAGAGAAATGTCCAGTCACATGATGAAAATCAGTCTACTTCCCCAAGCTAAGGCAAGCTGTCTCTGCCTGAAGGCCTTCTTGTGGCCTGACTCCAACTACCTGAGGAGGAGTTAAAAGGAACCCATGCTCTGGTGCCTTTATAACTAAATGAATGTCATGTGAACCACTCTTTAAGGCTACTTCATTTACCTAATTGCTAAAGAAAGCTGACAAAAATCAATCTCTTCATTTAATCTCTTCTGAATTTGTGTCCATCTAACTCCTCAGCAATACTGGCTCAGAAGCCAGATAAAGCACAAAAGACCAAAGAAAACAGGCTCTGTTCCTCTTTTAACACAGCAGGCCAATAGTATCCTCTTGCAAATTTCCTTTTCCTCTTTCTTTCTCCTTGTGTTTTCATGTCCAGCCACCGTTTCTTAAATTAATTTGTGCTGACAGCATAAACTCCTACTGCTTCCCATTCTTTGTCTGCTCTGAAATACTGGAACTTTTGTAAGATAATATTATTTATCTATCTTAAGATAAACTTTGATTCCATTCCCCAGCAAATCTCGTGTCGTTCTCAAGATCACATTTCAAGAAACCCTAACAGTCTGGAGCATGGTATCACTTTTCCGGCTTTGTTTCAGAAAATCATATAGTGGTTTGGGCTGGAAGGGACCTTTAATGATCACCTAGTCCAATCCCCCATTGACCACCTCCTCAACATTCAGGCACATTGATTATCACATATCACGGCTAGTGCCTGATGGGTCACCACTGAACATGCCAGGAGCAAAAAGATGTAGTCTAAATCCCAAAAAAGGGCACTAAGAGACTTTGTGGCAAGTTCTGTCCTAGAGGATTCTGAAGAGGTAACACCACATGATGTGCTAGCTACTTTTTCATATTACCATAGTTTTTTGCATTCATCAGAGGACAAATTTTCTGGAACCTTACACCAGAGAATCTCGTCTCAGAAGGCTTAATGTTACCAACATCTGGAAAGCAGGTTAGCCTGACACACTTTAGTACTCATGCAATTAGCTTTTTCATGAGCAATAATTAGAGAGGTCTATGGTTTTTTATTGCAGAATTTGGGTTTATCGACAGGTTTAGTAGTGCCGACTGCCTAGTCGCTTGTAAATAGAGAAAACATGAGTGGATCCCTTAAGGAAGCACAGGGCTCTTATTGAAAGTTAGGGTTCTTAGTGTGGATAACATACGAAAACAGTAGACAACATGTTTTTATAAAATCAAAGTGATACTTTTTACATCTATTCTCACAATCAGCAAAAGCAGCTGTTATTTTCATTTATGGAAATTCTGAGATGAATCACAATCATTAATTAATTTACCATTTGAAATGAGAGCATCCAGGACAAAACCCCCAAAACTTTTGAAACCATTTATAAATCAGGTACATAATACAAGTTCCTAATTAGGGAAAAATTACGTGGGGAGGTGAGAAACTAATACTGCCTAAAGCTAAAATCAGCTCTTAATATCAGCAGTCCACAGTTCCTTACACCCTGTGGGCACCACAAAGTCATCTACTGTCTGCTTAAGTACTTCCAAAATAGAATAAATTAAGTTACAGCAGTCTTCAAAAATATCACTGCTGATTATGAAGTGTCCACAAAAGCAAGATGAATCTTGAGATATCCATCGTTACAGCAATTGTTTCTAATGGTGTAGTAAGCATTTTTATTAATGTGCTGTTAATCTATTTGCAGATAATTATCCAATTTGGTTGACCAAATTTTAAAAGAAAGAATTTAAATTGACACAAAGATTACTGAAGCATATATGGCTAAAATGTTATAGCCAGAATAAAAGTACAATATGCATACTGAAAAAAAGGAGAAAAACATGGGAGATCCTGCTCAGCTAAATTTCATAATCAAGCTCTCAGCAAACACTATGAAAGGGGTGACAGAGTATAAGATTCTATCTTTACTTTAGAGCAAACTAATGAGAGAGTTTCATCGGTGCCATGGGGAATATTTTTAAAATAGAATGACTACTAGTTCTCTTTTCAGTCTTACAGACGGACAAAACAATTTAGATATTCATTGATTATGAGTCAATTAATTGTGCTTCAGGGTTAGAAACAGTCAACACTGAATTTTTCATGGTAGCTACGAAATCAGTATATTTTAGGGAAACCTAGGTAAACTAATGCACTGGCTATACCTCTGTTTACTGGTGGGAAGAAAAAAGGAGGCAGAACAGTTCTGCCCATCAGGCAACATGACTTTGGAGGAAGAATTGGATTAGAAATAGTTTTGTCAGATTATCTCTGCTTCAAGTTAATCCTCTCTAGCTGTCATTTTATTTCAAAAAGACACTCATCCTGTGGCAGTCAACTGCATTAGTTTTGCAGATGTTCAGAGAGGGCTTTTTATAACACCTACACGAATCAGCCACCCTCAGCTCTGTGGAAAATACATACTTTAATACACTGACTGACTCTACCGATGTGTATATAATAGCTTTGTTTCATTAATGTGTTTTAGATTTTTTTTGTTATTTATTTATGCTGTTTGAAGCAATTTGCTCACTATGGGAAGACATTTGCCTCTCAAGAGGAACACAACAGAGGTGTTTATAGTGAAGCTATAAAAGCAGGGAGGAAGGTAAGCAGTAACCGACACAATCAGATCCAATTAAAATCACTGGTTTAGCAACAGGAGAATATAATTAACTATGACAGCAATTTAAGAAAGCAGGACAAGAAATAGCCAACACAAATAGAAGAAGAAAAGAATTATTACATCTTTAAAGATCACGGGAGGGTCAGCCCCTCAGTTATTTGTTTTAATCCAGAAAATAGCACACACAGCAAGATCCCAAAGAAGTCATTAAAAGCCATGTAGAATAAAAGAAAGAAATTTATAGGAAAGCATAAGCAGTTGTCTGCACAACAGCAAATATTATGAGATTCTCATAGAGTGCATACTACATCTTCCACTCAGTACTTAATCACTAAAGCTCCTCTTCTCTCAAATAAACACAAACCCACTAGCGGTTTAACTACAGTTGTTGTAAATATCTGTAATAAATTAGTTCTGAAATTGTAATGAAACTAAAGAGTTGTACTTAGACTCATGACTCTGCATTCCAAGTTACACATTCGGATAGGAAGAGAATTAAGGATAGAGGAAGAGTTTTAAAAGCTCATTAGGTAGTTCCAAAATTTGAAGAAGAAAGTAGGTTCAAATCCAGAATACTGGTCAAAGCTTACATATAGCAGGCTATATTTCTTGTTTTATTATACTCTGTATTTTATTGTATAACTACAAAAATTCTGGTAGTGTAAGTATTTGTACTGATGACAAGACACAGGGCAATTATAGTCATGCGTATGGTCATTCATACATCTATATAATGAATCTATGGGCTTTTTTATTATCAAAGTAAGTTTTGTTTTTATAAACAAAATAATACACTACCGCTTTTGCTGTTGGCACCAGAGAGGTAGACCTGGTTCACATCTCACAATTGTGCTATCCTCTGGCATAGGCTAGAAACCAGCATCATGCAAATATCCACGTATAACAGATGAAGAAAATCCAGAAAGAAGAAAAATGCAGAAATGTGCTGTAACTTTCTTACGTTGTAAAACACACAAATGCTCCTGTTCATGTTGGCTTTGGACACAAACTTCAGTGAGGGTCTCCTTATGCCACCAAAACCTCAGTAAAGAATGTAAAAGCATAGACAGCCATGGTATGATCCTCAGGGCATATTGGTACCACCAGACTTGTAATGCCAGGCAGACTTTTGTCTCACTTTTCACATCACAAGCATATGAGGCATGGCTGATTGCAAGATGAGCATGTCTGTATCCTGCTTCTCCTCAGCTGCTGTTATTAGCAACTTTAATTATGAAACAAAACCAACACACAGCCAACACAAATGTACCAGCTGAGGTCCAGCCTACTGATACGCAACCTTACTTTTCAGGAACAGCAAGGTACAGCCCTAATTCTAAAATTTGTATCAGTGCAAAAGAACTGCAGACAGTTGCCAGCTCCTATTCTTCTAGATCTAGATCCTCTGCGTTGGGATAGATTTCCCATGATGTTTCCTCTTCATTTTAGATACTAAAATAAGCCACCTTAGCTACAGCGAGCACAGCCCCAAGAACCCCATCACTACATTGTGAACTTGAATTTCACCCTCCTCCTGATATGTTCCTGAAAATACAGAAACAGAAAGGATTGCTTTAGGTTACAGTCACGGTAACGACACATATGATACAAATCCCTTTGAAGCTGACTTACTTCACCACTAAGACTTACTTTCCTCTTTCATTTTTCCATAACTAAAATATTTTATCTTTGAACCTGTACCCTACGGTAAGCAAGTGCATATAAAATCTATACCAACATCACTCTTGTTCATCAAGCATAGGAAAACAACAGGAATTTTCACATCCAATCATTCAGCCATCAGCTGGATGGCCTACATTCAGGGCTGCAAGAGCATAAAAAGTCAAGGAATTGGACTAAATGGTAAATTCAAGAACTTTCTCAGATTTTTACTGAAAGGTAAAATCTAGAATCCTCCAAGACCCCTGCTTCCCGTCTTGCAGGTTAAAAACAGTCAGCAAAGAGACTCTTCTGCTACATTTGAAGGATGACAGTTTCAAATTATTCAGCATTCTGAACATCCCTTTAACTAGTGATTTGGAAGATCCTATGAAGGATAAAATCCTTTAAGCCTCTAGCTCAGTTTGCAGCTATAAGTTCTGTGTTTAATGCTGGAGAAAGACAAAATAAGAAGAAGATATATTTCATTACATTGTCGTTAACAACAACAAATTACAGTGGAGCATGCTGAATGGGATTTATTCCACCAAAAGCTATGATGTAGAGAATGGACTTAAAAAAGGCAAGTATGCTCTCCAGGAGAGTACAGGTCTAAAAAGTTCAAACACTCTTCAAAAAAAAATTGCTGAGAAAGATGACCTTAAAGATTAGAACATTCAGCTTACTTGTAAGAAAGACAGAGAAGCAGAGTCACTGACGATGCAAGATCTCTTTTTAGCCTCTGAAGACCATCTCTCCTAGATAAATTCCAGTATAATTCTTCATAATCAACATATAAACTTGTGATAAAATGTTAGGAAAAGCAGATAAAAAATAGCAGTAAGCAAGTTCATATGGCTGCTACTGTCCTTCACCTTCATCGCTGCCACCTAAAAGAGAACTGCTTGAACAACAGTTGCCTTTAGAGACTTCAGACTTGTATTTTATGTAAATAGGATTCCCAAAGATCATGAATAAACTTTCACAAAGAAAATGCTGAAAATGTCTGAAAGAAATGATCCTTTATATCTCCACTGTAGGAAAATTACCTTTTTCATTATTAGTATCAACTAGCTACCAGCTACTACTACGTTCAACAGTGCCCAGAAAATTATGAGGTACACACAAATTTCATAAACCATCAAGTCAACCCTCAGCCTAATGGGAAATCCAACAGGTTTCCCATGAGACCTGTGGATGCTTTTCCAGTCCATCACTGGATCAGTTCAGCACCACTGAATTCAACTGACAAATCCTTTCTTGTCCAATGTCCATGTTGCCTTCACAAGAAACTCTTCAGACAGTAGAGTTGATGTAAAAACATAAAACCCAATGTGTGTTTTAGATGGTAGATGAATATGCTTTTACTTTTGCAGAAAACATACGGATGTACACAAAATAATGTTACTATTTAGCTCATATGCACTATACACTATATCAAAGGAAGACATAATGAAGTGTGATTCAGTAACACATTCAAAAGTCACATACCATATGCATGGCAGAAGAAGAGAATCCAGCTTTACTAAATCCCAATTTGATGCTTGTTCCTGAATGTGCTTGGGACTGGTAGGCTATGGCACACATGTAAAAGGCAAACCAGCAGATTTTAAACTGCAGAAGATCAACAGCTCAGATTTACAAGATTTTATAGAGGCATTTGTGGCAAACAGTAGCTAATAGATGAGCACAAATTCAGCTGTGCTGCAAATAGAGGCAAGGTACCACCTAGCACCTGCAGTTAAGGGATGCACGAGATGATAATGTCTTCTCTAGAGCTAATTAGGTAGATTTGATATCTATCTGGAGTCTTCTACCTCTCCCTGCTATGTACGTTATCTGTCCGCACCTGAACAAAAACACTGCCATTTGCTCCCACTGGAAACTACAGAGTTTTTGCCACAAGTTTCAGTGGAAGTAGCACAAGGTACATCGGATTCTTAACTCCTGTTTTCAGCTGGATTCACTTCAACTCATGTCTGTATATCATGCTTTTGACTAAAGACAGGATAATTTTCTTTATTAATACAAATAAAGAGAAGAACAAAACAGCCAAATGTGGTCATAACATTCCTTCAGATATATGTAAAACCCAATGAGCACAGCATCACAGAGGTTAAACAAAAAAGACAGACTGAACTTCCATGAATTTTAGGCGCACAAAGGCTGAATAAACCTTGAGGAGAAGTTGAATAGACTTTCCTAATTCATAGCAAATATGCTGTTTAAAGAAATAAGCCTGTTTAGAGTGCTATGTAACACTAAAGCAAATCCATGTCTTTAGATCTAAAAGATCTGTAGCTTTTTGCACCTGGTAAAACAGTAACTATTTCACTGTATGAAAAAATAGTGGTTTTCCAAATACTTAAGTTTAAAATGACCTATTATTTTCAACGGAAGAATAGTAATCAAATATAATAAAAACCAGGACACTTGACACCAGGAATAATCTCATTTCACAGAATAAGTGTTACTTCTCATTCTATTCACAGTAACTACTAGAAGAAAACCATGGTGAAGGTTCAATAACAGGCATTTCTGAATTACATTTGCTCCTTAAACATTCACTTTTCTCATTCTTTTTCACTTGCCAACTACATGGCAAGAACTCTTCAGCACTTCATTTATGTACTTTATTCTGTTTCCCCTCTCTATTTTAACATTCCATTTATCAAGAGTTCTTTTATTTATGAAAGTAGTTGTGTAGCTGCTCTTCATCCACGGTAGCCTTATTTTAGTACTGTCCCACATCAGCCCAGAGTAGAAAAAATACATTTTATTTTGCAAAAATCACATGTACTACATCATACTAATGCCTAAAAGCTACATAATTTTAATTTTCTTTGAAAGTGAATATAGACAAAAAAAATGGCACCTATAGAGGTACAATAAGCATGTCTGCATACACACAGGTCAGGCTTATTGTTACAACTCTCAGATTTGGCAGCTGCTAGTTTTGTTTATTATACATTATAGATAATTATAACCCAGTTCTGTGATGCACATGAGCTTAAAATAAATAGATGTTTAACAGTAAACATTTCCAATATCTCTAGCATAATCGCTTGCATGCTTGAAGTCCTGACATTACGAGGCTCGGGAGCTTCAAGTTTATTGCAGAACAGAGCCTTTGGAATAATGAAAAGTTAATATTTTTAATTACACAAAACATGTAGTGTACAGTGATCTGAAGAGCAGTACCCTCTCTAATCTGGGAACCAACAATGTCACGGCATTGATGGCTTGAAACTATCAAGGCCTCACAACAGCTTTATTAGCTGATACACATTGCCAATGCTCTGAATTTTTTTGCTAGATTAACTGCTGAATCTTGCTGCTGCAGTTAAAAAGTGTTCTCACCTCTTTTTCTGTAAGAGGTCTCTACCCCTGCAACAGAAACAAAAGAAGGGGCAGCAAGGTATACAGTCACATCTGATGAGTTTGCTGCTCTGTTGAGGGGAAGAACCGACAGCTGGAGGTAGCGGCTTCAGCTCCTAGACCAAGGCCCTCCTGAGCTTGCCTGTCAAAACTCCAGCAAAATCCCTGGCTAATTCTAGGACTCTTTCACCCACGGCTTACTGGATTTTCAATGTGTAAAGTCTCCTGCTAGTAGACTTAATTTTCCTCTGTATGTAAAAAACTGAATCAGCTGCATCATCCCTCCCTTGTAGTCCTGTTATCAGCTCCTGGAGTCTTTGCACAGAAGAACATGCATATTTCTGCACACAGTTGATAAGGTAGTTTCTTTAGCTAAATGGAAATAGAGTTGTAAGCAGAGATGTACCGACAGCATCTTGGCCCCATTCAGGACACCCGGTTTGCTTGCCAAAGTTGCTTTGTTACCCTCAGAACCTCCATTGCAACCTGAGTTTCCTGGCCTGTTCCTCATCCTACCCAGCCTTCTCACCCTTGGCCTTAAAAATCCTTGCTTTGCAAGGCAGGCTCAACACAGGGGCGGTTTCTCTCTCCCCTTTCCTAAACCTTTCATACTGTTGTTTTGAGAAGTCTTCCTGCCAAGGCTGACATGGTGATAGAGACTTTCTTGGCCCAAAGATTCCCTGATGTTTTGCTGAAGCACCACATGATTTTTTCCTCTTTTTTCTGCTTTTGTTTTCTGCCACTTGACTCTGGATTTTTGCTCTCATGCTGAACTGGCAAGGACATCCTATGCCTTTTCATATCCTGCAAGTTCATCACAGATCAGAACACCACGTGCAAAAAAACCCACCCCAAAATACAAAGCAAACAAGGGGCACACAGTTCACATCAGTCACCAGGCAGCATAGCGATTGTTGTGCAAGATGGTTGGTTCTGAGGTGCTTTTGAGTAATCACAAAAGTTTCAGTGGGAATATGTATCTTCACTTGGGTGGTTATTTGATAGTACAGAAAGACCTCACCCTGCTGAAAAAACCTGAACAAGTCACCTGGATATCCTTGGCAAAAGATTTTTCCCAGGTGCTGACACAAACTGATCTGGGGAGAGGTCCCAACCTCCGCTAGTTTTTCCCTTTTGCCCCAGCTCAAAGCAATGAACATTAGAGAATTTGGCTGGCCCTTCCCTCCCTCTTTACATTAATCCTTTAACTAGTTAGGAGACATGCTGTGATACCTGCTCCCAATTTTTCCTGCCTTTCCATGGCCTACAGAGGGCAAATTAATACATAATGGTTAAGGAGAAGGCGGGGTTTTATCTTCATGGCCAGAACAGTGTATTCACATCTTAATCTCCATACTCCTGAGTACATAAGCATAGATCTCATCTCTGCAAGCTCTAGAGATACAAAACCTGGAGAGAAAAAAGGGATCTAACATAAAAAGAGCAATGCTGCTTTAAAAAAAAAAAAAAAAAAAAAAAAAGAAGAAGAAAATCCAAACCCAGAATATTCTTACCTAAAACTAAGAATTCCAAAGAGTCAGAACAAAGATGTATTCTACAACAAGGAATCTCCAGTTTACAGACTGCTTATTTACACAGGCCAGCGTCTGACTATTTACCCTGGAAAAGTTGTTACTTGCATAGTAATCAAGCCCATGCTTACTACAGCTGTTGCAGAGTGAATGAACCCTCTTCTCAGCTAAACAATGAGGGGGTTCAGCCAAATCAGTCGTCTAAGGAAGGACCAAGCAGCAGAGACTATGTGAGGTCTGGGGAGAGATGCTGACAGCTGAATCCAACTAGGAAGCCAAAAGCATCTCCTGGGCAGAAAAGCCATAAAACCCCAAGGGCTTGTCTACATATGCCGTTGTTTCTTACTAACTTTGTATGGTTTACGTGCTAAATCCACTAAGTTAAACTAAATTTCCAAGTTAAACTGATCATACACATGACAGTCTTCGGAATAAGCATGCCCATTTTTTAATTGTTTAGGAATATCTTAACCCATCGGCAGTCCATGGGTTTTATAACTTGTTTATCCATACAGTACAAATGCTGGTTCAACTGCAAAATAACAGTTTTTAATATCAATTGGCAAGGCTATCCCAGCAAATTTCTCCTTGCACAGACACCGAGTGTTGGAGCGCAGCTGTTGCATTCCTCCCCCCAACAGAAATGAAGTATGGCAGTAATCATACTCCGGTTTGAGTGACTCTTCCTATTGAGAGGCTGCTGCTGTCAGTTTTTACCAGTCACACCCCAAATAAATGCTATTATGCTTGCAAAGCCTGTAACCTAGCATCCAATGTGAGATTCTCTCCTTGAACACCACTCATAAAAGAAGATAATGCCCTTTCCTGGTAGTCTTACAGTCTCCAAGAAAGCACAAATATTGGGAGTGTTTTGTTGGTGTTTTTTGTTTGGTTTTGGATTTTGTTGTTTGTTTGTTAGGGTTTGGAGGGGTTTTGGGGGGAAGGGGTATTGTGGGTTTGCTTTAGCTGTTTTTTTGCTGGGTTTTGGTATTTTTGGCTTTTGAGTGGCCAATGCCAAGTAAGAACTCTAAAATAAGCTGTTTACTTTCTTGACAACACATACATGGCAACCTCAGAAGAGGAAAATGACTTTGTGTCTATGCTCTAGTGTGTAAAAATAAATGATAAAGAAAGCATATTTTTTAAAAAAAGACTGTTTCTTTTTAGGAATAATACAGGAGTTTTGTCTCACTTGAGTTATTGTAGTTAGATCCCTGAACCCTGCTGCTTTCAGGCTGAAATGTAAAATATTGTACAATGCCACTTACTGAAAAATAAAACATTTGTGACTTGGGTGATGAAAACAGTGCAGAACAATCTAAAACATGCCCACAAATTGTTTACATCTTATAAGGCACTTCAGACATTTGGATCGAGCAGCAAACCCTCATAACTCAGAATTAGCAAGCTTCAGTGTGTAATGAGGACAGCAGAATGCCTAGCCAAAAAAACCAAGAGGGGAAAAAAAAAAAATTCAAAGATAAACAAAAAAGCCCTCTTCCAACTAATGTTCCTAAAAGGCATTCACTTGAGACTGCACATGCAGTTAGTTTTTGTCTCAATTTCTAAAGATGTAGGCAGAAGGAAAGTATAATTGAAAAGTAATATAAGTTACAAATAGATCCAAAGAGAAATTATTGCAGAGAGAAGGTGTATTTCTATGGAACAGAAAACAAATCCATTTTTAACCACGGGTTGATGATGAAGAGTACAATACATGTGAAAAAAGACATTTAAAACAGCACAGTGCTGTGTAAAAAGAACCATGCCATTCATTTAAAACAATTAGACAAGTCACAGTTGAATGTGATATGCAAGTCTTCCATCTCTAAATCCTGAAAAGCTTTTTGAAAATTCTGTCGATATTGTTTGCCACTTTTGCTTAAATACATAAGCATAACTTTAGCCTATCATCTTAAATTCTTCATTCAGATCCAGTCCTTCATAAATTTCATTAACTTACTACTACTCAGTGGTACATAACAGGTCATTATCAAACATTATTTTATATAAAAAACAAAATGCCAATCTGGTAAACACATTTTGTCCACCACTACATTATTATATATATCTAAATAATAATAAAAGCATTGTCAGTTGTAAAGAGTTTTTAGTTAGGGACACAATGAGCAAGGAAACAGCAATACAATATCTACAAGTTTCAAACAGAAGGTTGAGGGCCAATTCTTCTGCATATTTCCTAAATGCTTTTGCTCATACAGATTGTAGTTAATACTATTCTGTATTCACATTTATGAGCATGAAAAAACATCCTTGCATGATGATCTTTGAAGAGAGACTATTCAAATTTTTAATTGGGGTTTTGAGGTGGCTTTTTTTTTTTTGTTTGATTGTTTTTATAAAGTCAAATAAACTGAATCTTTTCACAAACAGCTGCAGTCTTGGTCAACAAAACAAGAATTTACCAGTGATAAACACATACCTCTGTTATGAATGATTTGGCTGTCGAGGGGTTCATTACAAGAATAGCCCGTCTCAGAGTGTCCCGGTAGCGGTTCCTTTTCTTCTATTCGCATGGTGGCAAAGAGCCAGGTGATCATTTTATTGATGTTGTTTTCTACTTTCTGCAATGCTACATCCATTCCCTGTTGAGATACTTTGTCCAAAAACTCTTGTATTCCACGGATATCTAGGAAAATCAAAAGCCAAACAAGATGTTAATTGGTATGTGGAAAAAAAGACACAATTAACTGTTCAATTCATCTCAGAAGCATTTTGTTCAGTGTCAGGTAGACCCGTATGGGCTTTCACTTAATATTCATTGGAGCTCTTCCTGAGCTATGCTTATAGCATTTCTTAAAGTACTAGAAGAATAGAAAGCATGGCCACACATCAGCTGTGGTCCAAAAGGACCACTAGAAAGCAAACCTACAAATATTTCCAGCAACTTTCCTAATTTGGCCATTCAAATCATCACACTTGTTCCTTATTTTTCTTAAAGGGCTTTCATGCTAAAATCCATAAAGAGCAGTGAAGCTATGATGACTGTAACACACCGTGCTTCCTTTGAGTGAGGGTTGTCAGAGGGCAACCAAGGGGAAGGAAGGTAGCAAGCAGATTATTTTCTTTTGCGGGACTCATCCACTGTAATGCTATGTAGCTTAACGTATCTAAGCAAAGCTTGGGCTGTTCACTCACCAAAAAGTCTCAATGTTGTTCTAAATTGTACAGCTACTTATTTCCTTCAAAAACAAAACACAAGCCAAGACATATAGTTGTAATGGTACTGCCTGCTCTCATCTGATACCACCACTGCTGACTGAATTTAACAAGTTCTTCCATAGCAATCTGCTCTAGCAGAACTTTCTTTCTCACTCCGAGTAAATCCTTCTTCCTTTCCAAGTCATTTTTAAAGAATTGATCAGCAAAATGCTAACTGTGTTCATCACCTAAGCTTGTAATATCTTTAATGTGTCTCCCAAACTGGAATGGCTGGCTACTCTCACATTGTGATGCAACCTCAAGCTGGTCCAAGCCTTTGAAAGGCCTTTTCCAGTAGTGAATTCTACAAGAGTGAGCAAAAAGCTCACTTGTTTTTTTCCCCCTGCTCTTCTGAATGGCTTTATCTAAAAAACAAAACTTTGAACTTAAAAGTTAAAATCATTCGATAACTTCACAAGTCAGAGAAGGGTCTCCCAGACCTCAGGAAAATCCCTCCAGCTTCACTGAGTCCTCCTTGTCTGACCCCTACTCACCACTGTATTTTCTCAATCTTCTTTCTGGAGCTAAATCACCAGTTCCCTGATGTGACTCCTCCCCCCAGTAGTCACTCAGACCTGCTCTCCCAGAGGACATTCAGCAGGCCAACTTTCCCTCCCTGCTGGCATGCCAGCCTCCTGCACACCCATCTGATCTCATTTAGAGGAACAAGATGCAGCCTTAGAGCCAACAAAACCTGTCTGATACAAGTATTAGTTATGGGGTGGAAAAAAAAAAAAAAAAGGAAACCAGTAACCCAACATAAAAAGGAATTTCTGAAGAAACGTTTCTTTGAAAATAAAGGTTCCTCAGCTTTAGGAGGGCATTTGTGGTTAAAACCCACAAAAAAAAAAAAATCTGCTATTAGAATACCAAATGCGCCCTGTCCTAGGTGTGTGGTGTTCAATCCCATTCCTGTTGGATTGCAGTTCCTGCTCTCCTTCCCTCCTACACCCCCGGGGACTCTACGAGTTCCTTGTCTCTATTGTTTTCCAGGCGAATGGTCAGACCTGAGGCCACGGCTGTTCATACATCTTTCTTCATGAAACTTCTTATATTTGAGAAAGCTTCCAACTTCCATTTTCACAACTGCTTGGCTACTCTGAGATCTTTTATCCTCACCTATCATCTTCTCCTACCCCCTGCCCTTATACAGGGTGGGGGGCAGAAGGCTCTGTTTAATCCTAGCATGGGGTGAGAAAACATGGGATGGAGAATCTCAAAAGTGTTCATACTACTGAAGGCACCTTAGATGCAGTTTGCACGTGACGTGAGAGGAAAGGCTGGAAAATCAGACTGAAAGCAGACTGGAGGGATGTCTGAGCATGACAGACTCTAAGCCCTACAAGAAACATCACACAAACAGCCATAAACTCTACCAGGAAAGGGCTCTTGGCTGGCCCTTAGGGTGGTCTATTTTGCAGGTGATACAAGTGACACCGTGCTGGCACATTGAGATAACAGCTCAGGGTAACCCCAAGATAAACCACAGAGAATAGCGGAGCACGTAGGTGTTGTTTTACTTTATCAGGATTGCAGTAGCTACATTCTCATAGGGGTACACTGACAGGCAGCAGCTTTTAGAGGAACTGAGGTTCATATTAAGACCAGAGGAAATAATGAAAAACATTCCTTTTGAAAAAAAATATTGTGAGGAACTCTTCCAAAATTTTCCCCCCAAACTACCCAGATCCCAGCACCCTGCACTAGCCATCAAGAGAGAAGTACCACCAGTACTCAGCTGTGGTCAGTCCTGCAAACATGAGGCAAAGATGGCTGGAGGCCCAGGCTGCAGGAAGGATGATGTGACTCCCCACCCCCAGCAAAGCACCAGCAACATGGCAGAGAAACCTGTGCAATACACCCTTGAGAAGATTATGGAGATGTCACGTGTGGGTTTCACATGGGAACTATGACGGTGAAAGTATAAGATCAATGCAACTAAGGTCTGGCTAGTAACCATGGCAGATGAACGCTACGCAGCCCAAAGGCCTAGCAGGAATTCTCCAGTGCCCAGACCTGATGGGCCTTCAGGGAAAAGCTGGAAATACCTGAGCTAGAAATCTTTATGCTGACTTTGCTGGAAAAAATGTACTAAAACTAAATTCAAGCTCTCCTATTTTCCAAGCCTAGTGAATACTTTTCTTACCGAGTTATATGTTTGAGGATTTGGGGGCCCAACATACTCTGAAGTTTAGAGGTTCTGACAAACATGGGTGATTTTGGCACTTGACTTCATGTTATGGCAAAATAAAATATCTGAGAATTTCTGGTTTTCACAGAAGTCCAGCAGCCCTACCAAGAAGGCCCAAGGCTTAGACATACAGGCTTGATATGCTTATTTTCAGCCACAACAGCAGCACAAGGAAAACAAAGTTCAGTCTCCACGGTAGATAAAGTGCTCTGTCTGTCTCCCCAGCAGAGATGCACTCACCAGAGCGTATTACAGATAGCCATCCTCCTCCGGCACCAGATTACTGAGATACTTCAAATTATAAAGAAATAGCCATGTAATATCTTATAATCAAACAGTCCACAAAAATAACTTAGTCTTGGAAGTTGGACTATCACAACCAACAAGTTGGGTCTTTTGTCTAGGACTCTAAAATACCACAAACTGGAAAGAAATGGTATTTTAGGCGTTTAAGCTATTTTAGGCATTCAGCACTGCAACCCCATTCTTCAGACACTGCTGAAATACCAGTATTACTAAACACTTGACAAATAGTTTAGACACGAATAAAATACAGCCTTACCCTAAAAATAAAGTTCCATAAGAGAATCAGATACTAATTACAGCTTCTATTTAATATCTAAATCAGGAAAATTAAATTCAATCTAATCAGAGATGTTAGAATTTTTTTTGGCACTTTAAATACCAATTTAAGAAGCAACAAGATTATTTGAACTGCTACAAATATGCCTAGTTTTATGCAAATGATAGAATAACTTCTTTCCACTTTAACCCACTATTTCTGAAGTTCTTGAAGCCCAGCCACTCTGAGGGTTACTCAACATCCAGACACATGGAATAAAAACCTGATAAAACTGACCAGTTAGTGTCAAAATTATTAACGTACAAGGAACACGTGTAGATGGGATCTAGATGCACCATCAAAATGTCAGGGGGAAAAGTTACTGAGGCCATGAACAGCTTTTCCATAAATTCTATATTATAAATCCATATATTCTTCTCTGACACTGGAACAGGGTAGGCAGGAACCACCAAAGTTTTATTTGTCCTTTCAAAACCAGAATGTAATTTCACTTGACCTGAATTTATAAACACATTGGAGTTATTGGTTTATATCCTGTATAATCTGTGTTGTCCCAGAAGCCAGATTATGAGATCAAATGGCTTTGTTCACCACGAATATCTGCAAATATAAACAATGAAACCATTATATTGAATCTTCACCGAATTAAAGGCCAAAAGGGACAGAGGTCCAGCATTATTCTACAATTATACATTTATTAAGCAACCATGCCAACAGTATGGTATCTGTGTGATGTGCTTTTAGGAAAACAGCACCATCCTAATGGAAAAGACACCAAACCAGGATTCATAAAACTTCTTTGCTACTTCTGCCTTTGGCATTGATACAACACAAAGCTGTGAGCAGGAAATAAATACAGACTTTGCTTATACTTTAGCTTACCCAGCAGAAGAACGGAGATATTGGTGATGCTCACCTGCTGCTATGAAACAGCAGAGAGCACATAAAACCACCCTGCTATTTAAATGCTATTTAAATCATGATAGTGCTTCCAATATTTCAGCAGCAAGTCACTAGCAATGATCATATTCAAAGCGCATGCCAAAGAACAGATGCTGCCACTGAATGGGCAGCATTATCTTTCCTGCGTGGATTGTCTGACAGTGGCACATATCCACACTGCACTGTGGAATCATCTTTCTAATAGATAAACTCCTTCTGCAGAAAAATCTGGCAAGCAACCTGTAGCACAGATGGCTCTGCTGCGGAGACACAGGACTGTTCATGTCTGGAACACAGGTGTTTCTCGCCCTGAATTTGCTAGCCAACCTGTTGCCCAGCCAGAAGACGCATTTCTATTTTTTATTTAAATTGGATGAGTCACAATCATTTCCACAAATGCAGAAAGCTGCCCATTATCACCAATATTAATTATGCTCCTTACTGATGAAAGCCAAAGTTACCACAAAGAGAGAGACCAATGCTAGAGCCAAAGTTGCTATCTCCTCTCCCAACTCATGTCATGTTTTCTTTTTTTAAACTGCACAGCCATCACTTCCACTCTACACATGTGTGCACAAGAACATAGTACCATTCTGCAGCCAGCTACTGAGCCTCAGCAATAGGGTTAAACCAGGCTGGAAATTTAAGTAAAACATTACCAAACATTCTCTTTTTAACCAAAATTGTGGCCGATTTAAGAGATTGTAAGTTGGCTTGGAAAGTCTAATAAACAAAGTACAAGGCAAGAAAAAATTATCAAAGACTCTGTTGGAAATGACCTTCCCTGACTACCCATACATAACCATGCCACCACAAGGCAGAGGTCTACCGGAAGGCCTCATGGTCCGCACCGCTAGTGCACAGAAGGTCCAAGACTGGACATACCAGACTGGCTGCAGCTGAGGTGCATGTGCAGAGCATCCTACCTGGGCAAGTGCAAGGCTCATGGCCTCCTAAGCTCTGAAGATCTGACTGATATATTCAAATGCAGGTACTCGGCATGACATGACTCAAGCTGAGATCTGAATTCAGGTGCCAGCTTTACCACAGACTTGTCATTGCTGTATCAGTTATTGTGGACCTGACCTAAGAACTTAGGAAATGAAGCGCAAGTCAAATTGAGTGCAAGCACCTAAACCCACACCATCATCTCATTGAACAATCTTTTTGATACTGGAGAAACCACAAGAAAAAGGTAAGTATCCTAAATGCTGTTGCAGAGCAGAGCTAAGCATCCTTCACAGCCCACGGGTCCTGTAGCTAAATCTCCTTAAATGACCAACCCGGCAGGAACACTCAGACCTCACCTAACACAAACAATAGCACCATTTAATGGAAAGCTCAGTAGCTGCGTGGCAGAAAATATGCACAGCCAGGTGGTAGGGAAAAGGAGCCAGTATTTTCAGGAGATCAGGAGAATTTAAAATCCGCAGTTTTCCTTGACACCAGATTACAGGAGAAATTGTGTCTTTGCTACCTTTTCACTGAGGTCTCTACGTTATATACATAATACACCTCGTTCAAGAAGATTCCTGACTTCCACAACCCGATCTTAATATAAAAAAATAAATGTGGTCTTTCCACAAGGGTTTTTATTATCACCAGATCAGATGTTCCTCTCACTTCTTTGTTCTCTCTGGCTCTACATAGCTTTCCTTTGCTATCTCTGTTTCTATGCAGAGGAATGATTTCAGGGGGAGCAGGTCCCCTAATCCGTCTTGGAGAAAGCCTAATGATCAGGACATCCTAGAACAAAATACACTGCTCAGGTAGCTCATATAGGAAAACCAGTATGTATATGCAGTAAAGATTTTCTAAGCCGTACAAAATGAACAGCAAATATTAAATAAACAACTCGCATGCTAAGTACCTCCTATACCCTTATTAAAAATGAGACATCTACAAGTTACAAGTAGATGCAAAGTTTCTAGAAAATTTTCATATCGCACTATGACCAGAAGAGAAAGATGGCACTATTCACCAATGGTAATAAATCAATCTATCCACCTCTATAATTGTATCTCACCTAAATTACAAGGCGCTCACTGTTACTCTGCACTTTGTTTATCTCAAATCTGGTTTACAGTCATGAGCTTATTCTCCCTCTGATACCGTTTCAGATCTGAGAACATTATCCTCACAGTAGCCAGATGATACATTCCAACTGATTCAGCTGTGGCAGCAAAGGTGAATGCACCTGTCATAAATATTCACTGGCCGATTTACACAAAAGACCACTTTATTTGTACAATTCATGAGAAAAGCCATTGTATAACAAATGACACTGTTCAAATTCTTATCAAGAAAGCTTTGTAAGTCAAGCGCAGTCATTCTTCCTTACACAATGATGGCTAACGTGACAGCAACTATTAATTATGGAAATGCACTGCACACAAGGGAGATGTGCAGCTCCAGCTGGACTCTGATGGTGTCACTGTTCTGCTTAAAGCCTTTAGGAAAGTGTTCGCGTTCCTGTGCATGCGTTGATATTTATTAACACAGTTAAGATCTAGACTGAGGAAAACAACAATTTAGCATGATGATTCAATAACAGTCCATCCTGCTTTCACAGCAGTGGGATTCCCTCTCATTAGTCAGCTTATATGTAATTCAGTGAACCTCCAAAGTAAAATAAACAAAAACCCCCACTGATGTAGCATATCAGCATTTTAGCATTTGGGGGCTGAGAGGGAGCAGTTACCTGAACTGTTTCAGCTGGATGATCCAACTTCAGAGAATACAGCAGTAGTTCAAACTTATAATAAGTAAATTTAAGCTCAAATGTTTAATTACATACGGAATCTCATTTATAGTATCAACATTTCTGGAACCTAGCAAGTAGGGATGATATTTCTTGGGGAAACTGAAAATTCATAAATGGTAAGAATGACTATTTTTTCCTCCCTTGCTTGCAATTTTCTGAAATTTCACACATGCAAAAAAAAAAGACAAGAATTTTTCTCAAAATTCTTAATATCATCCAGTTGAGAAAAGGGAAGAAAAATATGTATTTTTTTCTTTTTTTTTAAGATGTTTCCATTTCAAACTGTAATAAAACCAAGTAACTGCAATTTTGTTGTTTGATATGAACTATTGTGGCACTACTGAAATGTCTATGTCCATGTTTTAAAGGATCATCCAAATGTCATTTACATTAGTGGTTTTTGTTTTCATGCCATATATCAATTATTAGAGATTATCCTTTAAATAAAGAAAAATCAATATAGTCTTAAGTAGCTGAATCAATGCTGGGGGGGAGAGAATAACTTTTCCAGTTTTCAAATCCTGCATGACTTAAGTTTCCATCCTTACTGGTGATTGACATAAGATTTTTCCTTTGAGTTTCTCATTTTTTTAATTGGAAAGAAAAAAACCCACAAAGGATAAAAAAGCTAAATAAAACAGAAGCTAGAACTAATCCTTAAGGGTATCAGCTGCTACCTTAGCTTCTCAAAAATAGAAAGGGAGTAAGATTGTGATCACCCCTCATTCATGGAGGCTGACAAGCCAATAAAATCTATAATCACGTATTTTTGACAGTGTAACCTATTTTCTACCTCTTCATTCAATTTCTTTTTGACTACAGTTTGCATTAGAGATTTTCAAAAGGCTTTTAGGAGATGCCTCTGAGTATAACAATTTCTTGCAAAGAAATACATTTTCCTTGCCTAGTGCCTCCAAAGATGATAATGGCTTACAGTCTAGTGCTGTTTACCTTCAGCATTTACTCTCCTGTTAAAAATCACGACATACTTGAAAAATTATACTTAAACCCTATACAACTGTACAACAGAGCTCCATACCTCTGCCTAGATATAAGCCTTTATTTACTAGCAAGTAATTTATACTTCTGTCTGTATGATACACCAGATCTCCCTGTAGGTCCCTACTGCTCCCTATTGGTTTTCATAAGCATGAGGAGCCATGCAGGCCTTTCCAAGGAGGTGGTGGGAAACAGCGAAATGACTGTCCTTGCAGACTTCCTGGTAATAAACCAAGTATGACTGTGTGTGCTATGATTTTATTTAAGACAAATTATTCTCTGACTGTCCATCAATCTGCTCCTTAATAATTTTTTTTCGGTTGATTAAAAGTTTGCACTATAGGAACAGGAATATTTTATGAGTGGACTGGTGCTGTGAAGAACATAAGCTACAAAAGCAATGCTGATAAACTAAGATTTAGAAATACTGTAATAAATATTTTCTAGCTTTTTCCTGTCTCTTTGCTTCCTCATTTTCTTGACTGGTTAAAACTCTCAGAAGTTTTCTTTTCAATTTATGACACTACCTGACATTTACGATGTTATTATGCCTAACTCATGTCTTTTTTCCAATGGTGGTATAATTTCTTCCATTCAACATGCAAAGTACTTTGTTCAATACCTTCCTCTTTTGATAGCTGTTCATTTATTATTCAGCTGCCAAAATATCAGCTTAGAAACTCAATTTTAATACTTCTGGTAAGATATTAAAACAATGTGTTGAGAGTTGAAAAATACTTAGCAAACAGTAGTGGAGATCAGTGCAAGGTTCAGGTATTCAAATATTCTTAAAATAAGTCACTTACCTTCTGATGCTTGCAGACTGTGCACATACGAAAGACATCTCACACCTCTGCAAAACCTTGAGAGAGATAGCACCTCCTTTACAGCAATTACCCATTACACAGCTATTAGGAGAGCATCTACAGTTTTATTTTTACCACAGCACTGAAAGTCTAGATATAATAAAAAATTTGGTCTTGCTTCCTTACTAACACAACACAGATGGTTGTCAGGCCAAGCCTTTGAATACTTCATCAATTCCATCCTTAAAGACAGCAACATGAGCAAATGACAAACCCTCTCCTACCTTTCTACGTATTCACTTACAGCTCCTGGAATGCATTTCCCCAACTATTGCGTGGTTAAAAAACAGAAGCATGGCCATAGTTCCACCAAAGAAATTTTATGGAATAGTTCAGTTATGTCAGAAGTTGAATAGTTTTAGGGTCAACCAAAATATATATTCACTTTCCAGTGACAATGTCGACCAGCAAAAACAAGTTGTCACAGAAGTTCTTACAAACAGCTGCCAACTTGCAATATAATTAAGTGACACTCTAAAGTTACACAGATGAAAAATACACATTCCTTTCCTTATCTGGATGACATAATAAATACTAATGGGAAAAAAAAAATCAATAATAAGCTTGAATTAATTATATGTTTATTGAGGCACAGTGAAGTAAATGAGTACGGGAAGTTGGCAAAGAGCCAGATGAGTAATAAACAGTTTTAAGACTGTCTGGAGACAGACTTGAGGATATTATAGTCATCAGGCAGCTGAAAACAACCTCAGGGTAATTATAAGCATTTGCAATCGATTAAAGAGAGTATGATTCTTTTATGAATCTTTATTAAACCTGCATTAAAACTTTAAATTATTTGAAAATGTTATGGTTTCAAATACATCTTTGTCAGTGGTCATCATATATTTATTTCTGGAAAATGTGCACACAGGAAAGTGTCAATGGAATCACTTACTTTATGTTTTTTTAAGGAGATACTAGGAATCCAGAGCCCATACGTACAGTGCACAAGTAATCTGAAACCCCTGTAGGAACCGAGGAGCAAGAGGGGAGATCCATAAGAAAGTTTCTGCAAGGCAGATGCCCTCAAAGCTTTTTCCTGCTGCTAACCTGTTCCCTTCCTTTTCAGTGAAGTCTTGAAGTACCTCTTCAAACTCTATTTGCATCGGGAATGCCTCCTTTAGCCTCACAGAACAAATCCCCTTCACAGCCTTAAGACTTTTTTTGTTTCTTTTCTTTACAAAAGTTAAAATTAAATTACCACCGAAGGGAATAGCAAATATCCATTGCCAAATATATGTAGTATTAGTAGGAAGTTCAAAAATCTGTAAGCAAAATTATCTTAGTCCTGGAATCAGTAAATATGGCATAAATAAAGTGATTGTTGCATATCAAAGGCACACTGTGTTGAAAAACACAAGGTTGGGCCAGAAATTTGGACAAGGAAGTAGGGTTCCTTAACTTTTTTTTTTTTAATATAAAATACAGAAGGGTTTTAAAATATTACTGCCATCACTACAAAACAGAATAGGAAATAAGACAAAATTCATTCTCCAGAAACAATCTTATTCCCCCAGCCTTTCTAGATAAAGTGCAGAATATTTCTATCTGCTTTGGCACCAACAAAACATTAAAAATAAATGTTTTCAAACAGCCAGACTTTCTCCCTTTCATCTTAGAAATGCATAGATACCTACACTGTAAATTGCACAAAATTCACAATTATGTTCTTGCAATGATTGACTGGTTTCTTCATAAAGAATTTACTAGTACAGAAAAGTATCTATGCCTTCCTGGAAAATACAGCAAACTGTAAACTGGTTGAAGAGCAAGATATGAATAACAAAACCTTGCCCCTTGTTGATACATCACAGAGATAAAAACCAACAATATGCTGGGATTCTAGGTCAATTACTCGGCTTATATAGCCTGGGCTCACACATTCAGATCTCAAATGACTATATAATTTGTTTTCCTCTGTGACTGAATGTGTAAGGGTCTTTTTCATGTTACTGTTTGGGGACTGGCCATTGTCAGATGCCAGTCTGTGGGTGAGGCAGGATTTGCTGTGTCAAACTGCATTTTCATAGAATCATTTAGGTTGGAAAAGACCTTTAAGATCATTAAGTCCAACTGTTACCTAACACTGCCATTCCACCACTAAACCATGTCCCTAAGCACCTCATCTACCCATCTTTTAAATACCTCCAGGGATGATGAGGTCTCCCCTCAGCCTCCTCTTCTCCAGGCTAAACAACCCCAGTTCCCTCAGCTGCTCCTCATCAGACTTGTGCTCCATTTTCTTTGCTTTGACATTGAAACCATAAAGTAAAGATGTAATAACTTGGCAAAACTTGCTTAAAATGTTTACAGATGTCAATGGCTCTCTTTATAAATCTAAACTTTGCAGTTTCCAAAGATATAAGTCATACATTTATAGCATCCAGTCTGAAAATGCCTTCACTGAAAAGGGTGCTGATGGTCCTAATAAAGAGTTCAGACACTTAGTGGAGGAACTGCCCAGTCGCTACACTGGCTTATAAGGAGATGCACAGCTTCCCTCTGCAGCACAGCGATCCTGCAGTTTGAGCTGAGCAGGCAAGAATAAAAAGAGTAGGCGCTGATTTGGCTGCTTAAATGAAGTAAATTTGGCTTGTACATACCGTGTGGATAGTATTTTTAATAGCAGGTTGAGAAAGGCATCAATCTACTGCACAATTTTGCTGCATTTCATGCTGTCTACTCTTTAACTGTGCAAGAAGGCTGTCCTTAATGGAATTTGACAGAAGCATAGAATTGTCCTTGAACACTTTTAATATCCTCATATGAAATTTTCTTAAACAAAATCAGAATTCATGTCCTGGGTAGGCCTTTATCTTTTTTTTACCTTAAGGAACAAAACACACTGAATGCAAGGGGACTGATTGCATTATTTTCACTGGAGTTTGATCTAGATCATCCCAGCAGATGAGGGAAAATAAGACTCATTCTGGTTTTCACAAATTCATTTGAGTGTATACACTAAAGGTAAAGACACAATTATAGTAAATGAAATACAGGCAACCCCCCCCTAAGTCTGATCAAGTTAAAATATTCTTTATTTGCATCTCCTCACTCATTAACTCTTACTGTGTGTTAGCCTCACACCTGCTACTGGCAAGTCTCTGCCACTGACAAAAGGCTGCAGCTTTACCAAAATCTTTCACTAGTTAACTTAATTAAGTCAACAGCAGCAAAATACTTTTTTTGATTGTTATCAAGGTATCTTTTGTTTTGATTTGTGTTAGAATAGTCAGCCTACCTACAATTTTACTTGGAAAAAAACTACCAGTTAAAAACTTAGATATCATTTTAACATTTCTTCTATCTAAATGCTAAAACTGAATATACTTGTCTACTTACATTCAGAAAAGAATTTGGGAATTTTAAAAAAAAAATATAATGTTGGGGAACTCTTGGCCATGCAGAAAGATGCATTTCCAACTACAAACAATTCTCTAACTCTCTGATAATGAAAAGAAATCTACGATAAACTGGAAGATAAAAATCAAAAGCAATTCAAGTCAAAGGATTAAAAAACTGTGATATTGATAAATTGACACATAAATGGTTGCAGCCTCTTTTAAAGGTGCAGGGGATCTGATTTAGCACAGTGTTTACTTTGGATATGAGCCCAATTTTGCTGTAGGAAAATTTATTTTAAATACAAAAGACATCTTTCACAGAGTGAAATTATTACTGGAAATAATTTCAGTAATACAACTAAAGTATTTTGTTACAAATTGTTAAATTAAAGCACTACACAAAATATTTTCTTGGAAAGTATTGGAATTCTGCTGGTTGCTGGAACCAGTCAAACTACTTTCATGTTTTCTAACTTTCTAAAAGATGGCAACAAAGGGAAAAAAAATAAAGGATTAACACATATCGGAATCTATATCTCCATTACTTCTCAACCACCATTTACTGCTATGGAAACATCACTTAATGTTATGATACACACCCATCACCACATACAAAAAAACCCCACCAGGGCAAGAAATTGCTCTGTTTGCAAAAGTGTCAGTTCTGCAGAGGACTGTGCAGAACATAACAATAAACTCCTCCTACTGTGAATTTAATTCTAATGCAAGTGTTGATCTCCCACCTACTTTAATGTTTAATACAAAATGTTACATTAAAATGTCTAATATTAACTGCTGCATGTAGTTAAACTGAGCAAAGCTTCCAATCAGAATTTGATTTTAGGTCTGTATGAGCTGAGAAAAGAAATAAATCTCATACTGCGGCAGATCCTCTCAGCCAAGCTGAGGAATGGCACTGGGATCTTCCAGAGGGAATTGCAACCACCCTTAGCTGCACTGACACTTTGACCCACAGGATGGCTTACCCCTGGACCCCCACCCATGTCTGCATGCCCAGTCTTAACTTCTTTCTAAAACAGGCACAGAAGCTAATGGTAATATTCCCTTCTTCAAGCTCTTCTGGGGGTCTTGGGCCATCTCTCTTTTATAAAACCCAAACTGATGCTGCGATTTTTTTTTTTTTAAAGTATTTTGCATCTGTAAACCCATCTATAAATGAATTACTTTCTCAAACATCACAGAAACATGGAATAATTAGAGTTGGATGGGACTTCAGGAGGTCACATAGTCCAACCTCCTGCTCAAAGCAGGGTGAATATTGAATTCAGACTTCTCCCCTCTGTAATCCATTAACAAGTGATTCCAGCTCCTCTTTTCACTCCCTGAATTTCTCCACCCCTCCCTCTGTGCAAGCCCATCTTTGGTCAATACACAACATGGGAAGAGAAAATGTACACTGCTAACATACTGGAAATGCTTTGAGTATGTCAATAAAATAGCAAGAAAAAGGGAGGATGACATAATTTGTTAAGATTTATAATAAGATCCTGGCAAGATTGCTCTCTAGGGACTGCTAAGAAAATAGTGTCATCATGGGTACAAGGAAAACTACTGCCATACATCAAAAACTTGCTAAGAGAATTCAGAATGGGCAAAATACTGTATCAAGCCTAGTAATTTCACCTGAAACAGGGTAGTGAGGAATTAGAGAGGCATTCCAGTATGAGCAAGAAGAGAGATTGGAGAGACAGAGAACAACTCTCACAGTAATGGAAATAAACAAGAGAGTCCTTGGGTTAGAGATGGTGATCTGAAACTTCTGCTCCCTTGTTCCTTACACTAAAAGTGGAAGAGGAGACAGTCAATGAAATCAGCACCAGTTTTATAAAGAAACTGTAGGAAGCATAAAGAAAATATAGAAACTGCTTGCTGCCCTAGGATGGCAGCTGAAATCAAGGATTTAGCACAGTTTAAATAAACATTATACCTTTGCACAGATAATAGCCCTATTTAGAGCTGCAGGTTAACTCAAAACTCAGGCTGTGTTTAAAATCTGTCTATTCATTATATTAGTCCCAAACTATGCATACACACAAACAAACAAACAAAAGACAAAAAAACCCAACCCCAAACCCCACCCAAAATACCCAAACCACACAAATGGTTAGAAAGAGGACAGACTGCTCAGTATATACTAAATGAAGAATTTCTTTTTTTGCACCTTTTCCTGATGTGTGTCACAGTGATCAGAGACAGATTACCAATCTGTCTTGGCCAGTACGGCATTACTTGTAGACTACTGAAGTCAGAACGCCACAGAGGCTGCTGGTGAGACTTAATGACACATCTGGGGATGATGTGTCACTGAATGAGCTACTGGTCTGAAACTTATTCCTTGCAGGCAGGCATCTGTGTTACACAAGTCACACAATAATGAGATTCTTACCCAGAAATCAAGGACAAAATGACATGGGTTGCCTGAAATGCATTCTCAAATTAAAAAATGAATCATGAATAATTTAAAACTAGTATTTATGAATATAATTATTCAAAAATATTAATTATAAAATTTGTTTGAGGTTTTTAAGACCAAAAATACATGCAAAAAGATATCTTTTAGCTGGCAAGATAATGGTTGTCTTTTTAGGTACACCGGTACTTAAATCCACAAATTCATAAAACATGAACAAAACCACTCTTTGCTGCAAGCTTTCTGGATGGATTTTTATGTGTGTTCCTCAGCCTATGGCTGGTGGGTTTAGGTGCTGCTTTGTTATAAATAGGAACTCTCCTATTCATCATTTTCTATCTTTCTAATTTAAGAATTTATTATGTAGCCAGGGAACAAAAATCAATAACACCTGACCTGAATGAACCAGATATTATACACAGCAAATCGCTGAACTGAGCATTTTTCCATAACTTGAAGATTTAACTTTGAAAATAAGTTTTAAAATGTTCATCCAAACCAGTCATGATTACTTATGAATAATGGATGCATCTGAAGAAAACAGGTCTAGTTTCAAAGCAATTTTCCATAAAAAAAAGATCATAAAATTAGTTAGGTAATGCATCTATACTATAGAAATCTGTCCAGCTCTTCTCTCAGCCATAAAAAAATATCTGTACTGAACTCAGCTGAGTCACCCAGCCGGATGGCGCAGTCTTGTGATGCTGCTGCTGTCTGTGTCGCGCTTAGTCTATCAAAACCACCATCAATTAAGCACCTTCCAGGGATACTGAATAAACTAAAAAAGAAGGAACATCGTCTTCTCCAGGCCCTTCTCTTCAAGCTCTTTGCTCCATGGAAGTTCTCTCTGCAAGTTTGACATTTATGAACAGCAGCTCATTCTTGCTAGGGTCTCTGTCCTACATTCACCACTGCTTCCAGCCATCAAATATATGCCAACAAACAGGAGGGATTCACCAAGCAAGAAACAATTCTACAGAATGTAAATTCTTACACTTTGCCTCTTGAATTGTCATCTTATACTTCTATAGTCTAAAAAAAACCACGAGAGCTTGCTAAAAACTTTTATGCTTCATAAACACTGGCAGAACAGCAAGCCAGATAAGTCCTCCATTTACCAGCTAATGCTAATAAAAAAAATTATCAAATAAACCTGTAAACTTTGATGGATTTTAGAAATAGATTTCTCTGAGGTGCTGTGAAATGCTGACAGAACCATAAATGTTCACAAGCAAAATATAATCTATTGGAAGACTATAAACATGTAATGTGACTGCTTTCAACAGAATTATGGATTTGACAAAAATCACCCTGCTAAATAAATGCTTACCATAGTCGTTATCGTAAAAAATAATGAATTTCTGCCAGGCATATTCTGTGACCACCCTCAAGATGACATCATTTAAGTAGACAGGGGGGCGGACAGAGAGCGTGTAGTCATCGTTGCGGTTGCTCCTGGTGAGCCCACAGCCGCTCCTTGGCGTTCCTGCTGTTGAGCGCTGGATGAAGAGGTGAGGGATGTGCATAGCATCTGCCAGTGACTGCAGGGATCCTGCTGATGTGCAGCCAATGGAGCTGACAAGGGCCAGGATGCCTTGGTTCATCAGGTCGCAGGCTGTAAGAAAACACAGCAATATTCAAGGTGAGAACCATTCAGTGCTTAGGGCCTATTTTGCTGTGGAAATGCAGGCATTGGGAATTGAAACACAACAGGTTCAATCAAGTGAAATACAGGTAAAATTTTGCACATTGAGTAATTCAGACCTGAAATTCACTAAGATCGTATTCACTTTGACCTGTCTTGTAGTGAAAGCTGGAAGACTGCCCCATCCACCTTGCTCAGAAATGAACTGCCCCTTGAAAATGAGACCCACCCCTGGGCCTTCTGAGGAACAGTAAGAATTGATTCCAGCTACCGAATTAACATGACCACCCAAGGAGATAAGCACTCTTCAAAATCTACCACAACTCCATGAATAGGATCTTTGCATTATACAGAGAAAATTTGGACAAATAACAGCTCAGGCTTGCTGTCAACTTTTGATGACAACTGAATATAGTTACGTACATTAATTTGTCCAGGCAAAAACTGAGTTGCTTTTGGGTCTTGAGAGATTTATGAAATAATCTTAAGTAACTTATTCTTTTTCCTTTAAAAAAAAAAAAAAACAAAAAACAAAACCCCACAATCCCAAAAGCTAGTCTTATAAATAGCAAAATGTTTTCAAAATTCAGTGAACAGTGTATATACATTTACTCTCCTCACTTCTGTAAGAAAGGCATGAAGTTGTTTATGCAAAAAATAACACTTTGTAACTAAAGGTCCTGTTAATGAAGGCTGAGTTACAGCAGACAGTCTGAGGTACAATACCAATGACATCCACATTAATACCAAAGGTGTTTATCATGATTAATGTTAATGCAATCAATAAATATCAAAAGAATTAATAATGATTAGGTCTGTAATTTTGAAGGACTACTCTGTGAAATAAAGCAGAGTGAAGTGTTTATATTGGGTTTCTAACAGACTTAAGAGGTTGAAGGAAGAAACAACACGGGCTTGTAGCATAATTCCCCAGCGCACACCCAAGGCTAAGTTTTGAAATACTCAATTTGCCACTGCCAAAGCTACCTGTGCAGTTAATCTGCATTTACACATGTAAATTAGGTAGCAGGATGGTAAAGAGTAATATGTATTTACAAATGCATATCTAATACTAAACTGTGCAATTACTTATTTTGCAGGAATATTCTGCACACACAACAGGTGCAGTCAAAACCAAGAAACCCACATGTGAGAATATATTCCCCTAAAAATACGAAAACATATTTTAGTGCCAGACCTGTTGTCTCATATCATATGGCTCTTACTCACAGTGAGCAATGTTTTACTCCACAAACACTTATTGATCTCAGTGGGAATATTTACAGTGTGAGGAACGGGGTTCCACATTCAGGCCCACGTGGAGCTTGACTTTGCAGCCAAGGGACAGGACTGGAGGTCATGAATGCAGACAGCCACCTTCTCCTAAAGCCAGTGTATTTTTCTCATTAAGATACAGAGATCTGGAACATGCCACGGTGGATTCCCAGGGTGTACTGATACCGCTGAGTCTCTGTCGGATGGGAATGCTTCGGAAGTCCTTCATGCAGATAAATACGGGAGGGTGGGTGTTCCCACAGAGAGGTTTCAAATTGTTTTGGCTTAGGATAAAGTGTTCCCTCTGTATATACTCTGAATATATCTCAGCTTTTGGGCCAGCTTCTGGGCTTCAGGTTAAAGGTAATAAATTTTCAATAACCACAAGTATCCTTCTTCAGAAAAGTACCAAATATTGGACAAAAGAATTATCACAAGTTTCTAATATTCAGTACATTTCAAAACAATCTTATTAGCTATTCATCTTTTATGCTGCTTGTCTACATTCATCATCACTTTCAACAAAGATAAAAGGCTCATCAAGTTATCTTTTTAGGGAGATGCTGAATCTCTTTTCTGATACGGTTGTCCTGCACCAAGTACTGCAATATCTAGGTTGCATATCCCAGTGAGAATGCTACTACTTGAGAAACAAACTATTTTTACTAATATATCGATCAATTGATCAACAAAAACCTGTAGCTGTCTACATACCAATAGATATCCTTATAGCTAGATATCGATAGATGAATAAAATTTGTCATATTTTGCAAAAGCCTGCTTTTCATGAAATGAAAATTTAAGTCTACATGGCCCTGATGCCACCTGTTTGATTAAAATATGTAGCTTGACCCTCCAGTCTCTTAAACATGACTTTTAAAAATAGAGCAAATATACTGCGTTACGAAAATTGCTTGAAAATATCTAAATTTCCACGCAACCTTTCAGACTGAGAATAACCAGTATACTCCCTGTAACGCTACAAAGTGGGAAACATGCTTTTTGTGAAAATTGTTACTGAAACATGAAGGGGAAGAAAACAGCATGGAACATTTAGCTCCACAGGGCCAAATGCTAATACTGGAAAACAAACTGAATAAAGGATTAAAATCATCTCTCTTGACACTGCACTACATTTGTTACAATAGCCTCAGGACTGAAGTCGCCCATGTGGCTCTTTCTTCCATGATATGCTTATGAGAATCGTGTGTGCTGGATTGGGGCAATATGCACTTAATTATGCTCACAAATGGACCTTATTCTTGTACACTTAAAGACTATTTAATACATAGAGAATTAGCTGCTGGAGAAAGGGCTGTTATCTCAGAGGCAGCTTTTCTAGAAAATGAGTGCATGAGTTGCAGAGTTCGCCTCTGAGTCAGTCTAACCGGATTATTCTTTGAATAGAAATATAATTTCTTCAATATATACACATACAAAGTAAAGCCTATACGATATGTCAAATTACCATGTACAATATTCACATATTCCTTAGCCGAGCAGAACTTTTGTTGGCTCCAGTGGAAGAGTTGATTAGTAAAAAGCATAAGATTGAAGTCTACATGTTTTCTTAACCCTTTCCCCCCCCTCACAAAGGCTCTATTAAATCCTCTTCCTAGCGATCCAAATCTTTCAAGTGTATCTTATCAATTGACTCAAAGCTCTAGTTCAAACATATTTGAAATCCTGCATTCCTTCTTGACCCTGAAATTTCCAAGTTAAATTTTGCCCCACGTGCATTAAAAAAATCCACACACTCACATATATATATATATGTGTGTGTGTATATATACATATATATATATATGTAAAAGGAGTTAAATGCTACCTTGCCATTCAAAAGTCTGTTGCAATTTAATTTACTATGACCTCCTTAGAGATTGTATTTCCAAGCTGGTATTTAATGTAATGCCAATATGACCAATGAGTATTAGTTTACCATTAACGAGACAAAGAAAAATATTGCTGCGTCTTTTAAGACCTCAGGACAGCAGAAATGTCAAATTCAGATGGACTTGTATGCAGCCCCACTGCAAGTTTAACAAAGAAGGAACAGAAAATTAGTAACAGTGTTTATAAAACACTACGGTTTCATAGCATAAGTTATGCTTAAACATAAGTTGTCCAGATATTAATTCACACTTGTAACTGGCAGATAGCAGATGTTATTAAAAATTGGATCTTCACTGGCAAAGGGAATAAAAGTGATCACAGAATTTTACACGTTGCACAGAAAGAATATCAGGAACGTCTATAAAGTAAGATAATTTAAAATGTTTCTCCATTATAGATGTACATAGAGACTGGCATGCACCCAGCATTACATTTAACTCTTCAGCCTATCTTGTCTTTCTCAAAATGCAAAGTTACTGTATTTCCAACACTGGTAGGCCAATTGCCAGTGACAAAATGTTATCTTTTAGAGTAAAATCTCTTCTAAGTCAGTTTGGCATGACATCCAAAGAAAATAAAAAAAAAAAATAACTTTGTGTTAACTGTGCTATTTTTTAGAATAAAGAGCAGAGCCAATGCAATGTGAAATCAATAATTTATGTCTAGGCTATCAGCTTGTACAAGCACTTCCAGCAAAGCAGAGTTTAAATGGCTATGGTTACAAATGTGTCTTTAAAATATGTTCTCTGTAAAATGGAAACAACGGTAGGTGCTTAAATAAGTACTAGTTGCTGTAATTTAGAAAAACAAAATAATTCTAAAATTAAGAGCAAGTTTAAGAACAGATGCAGGAATAAATAAGCAGCACCCAAAAAAAAGACTACTAAGACTTAACTATGGCTAAGGATGTGAGCATTTTCTTACTTATTTCTCCCTTATTTTTCCAGATAATAAATCATAACAAATCACCCTCATATACCACAAACAGATGAGGCAAAGTGAAAAAGATTCGTATAAGATCTCTGGAGGCTTCAGTAACAGCTTAATTTTGCTCCCATTTAAATTGCTGGTTCAACAAAGTCAGACCAACTCTTTACTTTTTTTTTTTTTTTTTGAAAATGCGAAATATCATGCATAAAAAGTGGGTAGTATCCCTTTAAATAATCAGAGATGTATTCTTGGGTCCTTTTCATCTTTTATAATTTAGAAACTACCAAGCTCATTCCAGAACAATAGTGTTGTTTGACTGTATATATGTTGAGTGAACGGAAATTAGATCTAAACCCTGTTCCCAGAGTCCTTGTCCCATAGGCCTGACTTGGACACCCCAATGTCATTCCCCTGGACGCCCTTTTCAAAGCTGGCATCATTTCAGTCTCACTGCTCCTGGATGTTTTCCATATAGTACCCACGTAGAGCAGGGCCTCAAAGCTACCTAGCTGAACGTGAAGCTGGGGAAAAAAACCCCTCTCTTCGATATCTCTGTTTTGGCATGGAAAGTGAGGGGTTATAAACATGTGTGTATCTGCTATGTGTTTTGGAAGTGCTGCACGGACCCTGAAACCTGGAGGGCTCCATATAATTGGCCCAGATTAGCTTTCCCTTGATTTCTGTAGCAGGTGAGTACAGCCTTTCCACAGAAACATTTTATCTTCTTACTCTCTTTTGGGGTCTGTTGTACAATTCACCACCAGACAGATCACAGGTTACCTGGAAGGATGCTCAGATTCCTTCCCTATTTCAACAAAATAGCCAGGAACCTACAATCCAGTCAGGGGTCACAAGGAGAAAAATCTACTCCACAAGAACCTCAGATTTTCCCCATACATTATCCATGAAGAGAGTATTTACAGATAAAAGAACACATTCTGAAAATTAATCATTCCTACCATCACCCTGTTTGTACTAATCCACATCCAAATCAGGATAAGCAGCTGATTTCAAGGGGCAAAATACAACATCAGGCAACTTAAGGACCTAATAAATGGATACTAAGCAATCAGAACTTCCATGTAGCTTTGAAAATATAAGGTATTATTTCTTGATTTGCTCCTCAAATCCTTTCCTAGTTTCAGGATGCTGATGAAGACTGAGGGACTGTAGCATGCAAATTCCCTCTTGCAAAGGGTAAGGAATAAGGTTAGAGTCTGGATTTCTTCCACCGAGATATTTGTTCTGTTCCCTCCCCATCAAGTGGCCATGCTAACCACAATGAAATATTTTTGGTCTTTATCTGTCACCTTTAAACAACAGTTCCAAAACATTCATGAATTCATTGCAGAAAGATAATGTATTCACATGAAAAAAGCCGTGAAAACTTACAAGAACTTTTAACAGATAAACTACATGTCTTTTTGTGTGGTGTTCATAATCTCAGATGCGAGAAGTAAGGATAAAATGTGATTATGAGACCCATAATCAAGTGAGCCTGGCCTCAAATTTTCAATAAATCTTTTTAGTCACTTTTGGATAGCAATTCTGCTCTTGCAAATTATTTTTCCTTCATAACACAATGGTTCATCCCAGACTTTGAACTGAATTATTTTGATATGAGTGACAGCACATTTTTAATATATCCTGAAAACTATTCAGAAGGAAATAGGGGGAAGATGGGGGGAAATATTATTGACTAGATTTTAAAGAATATTCTCCACTGCAGTGCAGATAACAGAGTCTATCCTGTTCCTTTTCTTGATAAGGTTATAGAAAGCTACTTCATTTACATCTTTTCTGTAAACATTAGCCAATCTCCCCCTCCCCTCCACTACATTATACACAAGTTGGACTGCTAACAGTATTTTAAATTCAGTTGTAATTAACCTTTAAGGGATTTTAGTTTGTCCTGACTGTAAAACAAACTTGTGTTTGAGTTGTAACAGCTGTGCTTCCTAAGCCTTGGGATTTCTTTGTTTGGGAAAAATAATCCAAACTTCTGATATCTAAGAGTAAAAAATATTACCAGAGAGCACATTTGCATCTTTGTTGCACAAAACAGCACCACCACTTTTGGATGTTTTTATTGAAAAGCATTTTGTGAGAGTCTTTTCTGGGTCAGATTTCTTCCTGTATACAGGCTTTGCCAATTATGGTAACGTTAAATCCAACACATTAAAATTTAATAATTCATCTGAGCCTTGAAAAAATAAACTAGAAGTCTAACAAGTTTGGAGGGAGACAAGATTTATACACAAAAGATATTTTTACACTACCTCTTGCAGGATGCAATGGGAAAGCTTGAAAGAAGTGCAGCTTGCAAAGGCTACCAAATGGAAGGCTCCACAAGTTGTCTTTTTGGGCAAAAGTCTAGATTTATTTTTTTTTCCCACAAGCCAACCTACAGGTCTTCTGTTCAATTCTGCAGAGGCACATAGAGGGCACACTTCTTGCCAGATTACCACACCAGGCAGAGAAACAGCAGTACAACTTCTTATATTTTTCAAATCTGGTTTCACCAGGTATTCAGTAATTGCACCCAGGCTTTGTCTCAGAGGAGTGATGGCTTCTAGCCCTTCAAGAAGCCTGAACAGCTTTGAAAAACATTCAAAAACCTCCAACATTTTAAAGAAGTTACACAGCCGCAAATCTTTAGCTCAGGAATGGCTTTAGCTGCCATCTCCTGTAGCACGTGCACACGAGCATACTCCCCAAAAGGTGCCACAGCTTTTCAGGGTGCCTGTGGTTGAGAGGTAAAAAGAGGCTGTAGTGCTGACAGACCTGGAAAGAGGAAACTATGCTAGCCAGTACTGTTGTAGAAAGGTTCAATACGAGTGTTAGTGGGTGAACCAGGGCAGGGAGAGAAAGAGGTTAAATCAATTAAAGCCATGCAGTGACATTCATTGGAGAAAGGGCTAGAGACACATCACAAAACTGACCTCTAGGATGCTGGCATCCTAACAGGGATGTCAATCTGCAACGTTAAGGTAGCCCATTGGAAAATAAGGAAAGTGGGAAATCCGGGCCTTGATTCCAAGAATGACTCCAAAATCCTCCCTTTTTTGTGCTCATCCCTCACTGACACAAGCCAAATCTCACCTAGTGCCAGCATCCTTGCTCAAAGTGTTGCATGAGCAATTTCCATTCAACCATTCAGCAAAATGAAAACTTTTCATTCCATGTGAACCATTGGCAGATTACACTTGCTTACCTATTTATGATGAAGCATATATTACTATAGTCTGCTGTGCAACTTCCTCCCTTACTTTATTCATCTTCACCCTTGCACTGTTGCTGAATCTTTAAATTTCCCTAAACAGCACTGTTTGAGAAGTTATTAAACAGCACATAGTGTCTGATACCCTTTTTAATAGCTAGCTTGCCTGCTGCAGAGCAGACAATTGCTGCAGAGCAGCAATTATACGGAAACAAAAAGGCTGAGTCTTAAAGCAGCTTAATAGAAAATTAAGGATAATTTTATCAGAAGATAACATCCTGATAAAATCATAAGGATTTACTCTAGTTCTGTGTTCTCCAAAAGTCTGTCTGGAAGTGTTGGGGAAAAAACAAGCCAGGGCAACATCCTTGTTAAGAGAATAAAACACTGAACTTGATGCCATTTGACAAAAATGATGCTTTCCTTGCCACCTATCAGTCAGATTGTCAGGCAATTTTCCCTTCCAGCCTTCCTATCTCGGATCTAACTTTACCCTCCTATCTGCTTTTTCTTCCCCTGAGCATTGCAGAATATTGGCTTTCATCCTTCCATTGCCTGTTCTCCCTCTCGCTTTAGGATCTGCTCCAGCCAGGCAAAGCAACTTGCTCTCCCTCTTCATGTTTCCTCTTCCATCTCTTCTTTTTAAAATTTTTTTCCCCACCTATGTCACCCCATCTCCTCCAATGTCAAGAAACAAGATCTAGAGGACTTAGCACTGGACTGAGAATCTGAAGGGTCACATCCTGGTGCCACCTCTGGTATTGCTTTTTGCATGACTGATTTTGGATGAGTAATCTGATTTCTCTTATGCTTTGGTGCTTATGATACTTTGACACCTTTGTAAAACATTTTTGCACGTTCTAAATACAAAGGATTACATTTGTGTTCACCCCAACCATTTTTTCCAAGGTTAGAAGGCCCATTTCATAGCATAACTCACATTGCCAGAAGTTCCTTTACATCCTCTCTCTTTTCTGAATACTCACGTTTCATAGCTCCCCTTTCTTGCCCAAGCTATTAGTATGGAGACAACAGGCTCTGCTGGAGAGATGCAGTGCGAAGCACAATACCACAACCTAGTCCAGGGCAGACAAAAGAACACACAGCTGGTAGCATTAGTTTAATTGGAAGCCCTACAATGGGAAGAGCTGCCCGTGCTGCCCTGGATGAGCTTGGCATTCTCCCAAGCATAGATATTACTGAACAATACTGCTCAAAATAAGACCATCCCCCAAAGGAAAAGAAATTTGTGAACAGCAGTCTGGGAGAGCTGAGCTTTCTTTCCTACAGTGCAAACAGCAAACATTCCGGAAACATTTTGCTAAGGGGACAGTGGAGCAACTTTTTTTTTTTGTGCATGTGTGTGGTATTGTAGGGAGAGAAAAGTATTTTCATAAGCCAAAAAAAGGTGTACATTTAATTCTTTTTTTTTTGTTTTTAGAAAGAAAAAAGAGGCAATTTACTAGGCAAGTGAATTGAACAGAGCAATTTAAAGAGCAAAAAATACTAAGGCCAGATCTTGCATTTGCCATGAAAGAGGGAAACAGGCTCTACATCAAGATAAAAGAGCTTGGTATGAGAATAAAAGAAAGTAAGGAAGACAGTACATCAGTTGCAAAAAATATGTGGGTGTGAAAAAACTGAGAAGCCTGTAGGAGTTCAGAACATCAGTTCCATTAGCAACTTAGCCACTCAAGAAAACCTTAGACGAGTCAAAACAACTATCACCATTATTTGCTAAGAATAGATATTGTGCTTATTTCGCTGACTGACACACAGAATAACAATCATGATAAGAATAAAAATATCAACTACCTTTTATAGAACACTTTTTTACTCGTAGCTCTGAAAATGCTTTGCGAAGAAGCTCAGCATCTTCATCTCCATTTCACAGAAATAAAAACCCCAGATGTGCCAAGTGGAATTACTTGCCCAAGGTCAGAAAGCAAAGCAAGGAAATTGTTTTCCATGCCAAGCTAAAACATGCACAAAGACTGGAGACAAAGTCTTTTGTTGCAACCTTTCATTGTTTGTTTTGCGCATTAGTGTGCCATTGAAAGCGTTTTATGTTCTGAGCCCAATACAGCTAAGCTTTATGAAGAGGAAAGATTTGAAAGGCAAGGCAATGTAGCCTACAACAACAGGATTAAGTGATGAAGAGTTCCACGTGCACAGTGACCCCAGAGCCAGAGCAGTGTTGATGATGAGCGATGGGGGGCATGTGCCACTATATTGAGACACAGGCATGTATGTAATGGGGAACGAATGAGGTAAATAAAATCAGAGCTGTAGGTGGGAGACAAAGTCTTGGCAGATAACAAAAATGACAGCAGATGTGAGGAATGTATTAGAAGTATTCAATAAAGGAGTAATCACTTCACAAGGAAAATTGCAGGTACAGTACTCCACTGAAGGGAAATCGTAAGGTATTGAGGTAAGGGGCGGGGGGGGGGGAGGAAAAGCCATGAATGGAAAATTCAGATCCTGGGAAATAAACCCCCATGATCAGGCATTCTGGAGAAAGGCATATACTTGTATCAGACTGGGTATCTGGCACCAGCGGCAGAGGAACGCAGCATCTCCGCTCATATTACTTACAAACATCCTCAACATGGTTTCATATCCGACATGCAGCATGATTGGTCCTAACAACCTCAGATAAGCTATATATTCCTGATCTAGTTAAAGATGTCCCAGCTCACTGCAGGGAGGTTGGACTAGGTGACCTCTAAAGGTCCCTTTCAACCCAAACCATTCTATGATTCTATGATTCATTAACAACCACAAAAGATGGTGAAACCCAGAACACCATATTTAAAAAGGGTTGAGGGTGCAATGCCTATACAGTGAATATATTAATTCAGAAATGTTAAAACAATTCTAGCAGAAGGCATGGAGGGAACGGCAACAAAGAGAATCTGTAGGCTTTTGCAAGGAATATCAATAAAGGAGTATGAAGAGTAAAAGGATGTAATTGCAGCTTTGAGGTCACAGAGAAGGATGTTAAATGTTAGCCAGTAAGCAGTGAGGCAGTGAGATTTGCAGTTGGGAAGTAATAAACCCGTTTAGACATCAAGGAGGAGGGTGCAGGTTACTGCAATGTGGGAGTGAAGGAAGAGAGCAGAAGATAGAGCAAGGAGGCCAGTGACAGTGGTACCATAACAGCCGAAGCAGTAGATAGCCATTGCATTGACAAATGTGTCCATTAAAAGGGCAGTGAGGAAAACTCAACTTGCTGTGTGCTACAGAGAAAGCAGCAGCAGAGCTTGGCAGCAGCCTCAGCACGTGAAGAGAAGGAGCGAGAAAACAGAACGTGCCTAAGTCTGAAAGTCTATTTTTGCTCTCTTACTCCAGGAATAATAATGGTGCAGTGTTCCTTTGGTGCCAGTTGCAACCTTTTACTGAGATTGCTTTGACTTTAATAGTTGCAAGAGATGCCAGGAAAAGAAGGTAATGCAGCTTTTCTTTTCCCTTGACTTCTTCCAATGTCACAGAAAAAGAAATTTGCATAACTCTGAAATGGAAAATATACATTTTCACTAAGAAGCATTTGGATAACACTAAACACTTAACCTTAATTGGAAGCAGCAGTTGTTCTAAACCGTGCACACCATGGTAAAACAGGATTGCCAGGAGATTTAAAACCCATCTCTGGCAATGCAAGGGACACATGTCCACCAAAAGACATACCTGACCAACTATCAGAAATCAGTTGACACAAATCCGATTTGGAATCAGAGGTAAAGCATCCCTTTGCCTGTAAGTAGCATTTTGGAACTGTATCTCCCCCTGACAAACACAAAACCACGTGGGGAGGAAAAAACAAGCAGTCTCAGCTTCCCAAACTGGAGCAGAAGTAGTTTTCCACAGCCTGTGTAGCGCAGAGGCAGCAGTGCCATGTGCAGGAACACCATGTGGAGTTAAGCAGTTGAACTGCCGAGTCTGCTCGTTCACTTTTCCCTCAAATAGTAGTTACAAATTTATTTCTGGTTCTCTTAGAAACTTTTAATTGCTATTGGATCTAAGTACCAGTGCTCACTGCGTTACTTCAGATACCTGCAACTTCATTCCTTCGTTGCAGTCTTCAATCCTGTGAATGCAGCATTTCATGTAGCGACTGACACGATTTTCTCCCCTTTCTCCAGCTCTTTCATGAAACGCGCTGCCACAATAACTCTGTACAACAGGAGTATTGACTCCACTACAGGATTCTGCCTTCTTGGCAGGTTTACTCATTTTGCATTGGTATCACCTCATACATTTCAAGCGACTTGGTCCGTCACTACCAGATGTGAAAGAGAGGGGAACCAGGCTTATTGTGTATATCGAGACCTCCTGGTTGTGGATTGCAAATAACATCACTCCTTTCAGCCCACTTCTACACAATGTCAAAGGGGAGGCACAAAGCTCAGAAATGTTTGCTTCAGATGTCAAATGCCTCTGGGGCATCACACCTGCATCTTTAGCTCCAGTACAGAGTTCTGCGCCCATGTGGAAGAAAGGACCCACCATCATTTACATTACAGGGATGCCCTGAAACTGGCACTAAACCAGAGTACTACAGATATCATGGCAAAGGAGAGCAAAAAGGCAAAGAAGAGAAAGGAACTGGCATAAACAATATTATTTTCATTCAGGTATGCCAAATACTTTATGAAAGCAAGGAAGTATGGTTATTCCCATTTTACCACAATACCTGAAGTATATAACAGATTAAGCAGCACATCTGAAAAGCTGCAGTTACAAAACACAGGTTTGTTTTTCTGCCCAGCACATAGATAAGCAGTAAAAGGCTGGTCCATTTGTGTGTAAGTGGCAGTCTAAATGCCGAAGTCTGCTGTTTGAATCCTGAATGTACAATAGAAAGAGTGCTGAAGTTTCAAAAATATTTCTTTAGGACTGAATACAGCACAATTTTCTTAGTAATGTGAACACTGCCAAGGGCGCTCTAGTAATGCCTACATGGTCTCTCTGCCATTGGGCTGGTCTGATCAAAGAACAGACACTGCCTACCTTTGCCACTGCATCTCATTAGTGTGCTGCAAGAGGTGTTCCACGCAAAAAAAGGAAGAAGGTCAGTTTTCAGAAAGTTAATTACAGCTAAGTAGCTGCCAAAAGTAAATAATTTCAAAATGCACTGCAATGCATGAGTTTGCATAACTCTAGTACATAATTCCATTGTCTGTAAGTCTGTTTCCGCAGAACTTGCATAAGAAAGGAAGCTTGAGTTTAACAAATAGCCCTGATCTCATTTCACCAGTTTGGAAAGGTGTGAAGTTTTCTGACTTTTCCAAGAGTTGTGGCTCATCCTTGCCTATGAATAAGTGAGGAGAGTGCCAAGTACACTTTGCCATTTCTTAAGTTCTGTACAATCAATTATTTTCCTTTGCTAGCAAGGGAATTTCAGACTGCTATATACCAAGGCACTGTTAGTTAGCCTGCATTTTTCTTTCCTTCTCTCCCCCTTGCTGCTTTTGATAGGAGCTTATTTTTAACAGAAATATAGTTGATACACCAGAATGTTTTTTAGTAATTAGATGCAAGCATTTTTGTATTTGTTATGTCTACAGCACCCATACACACGACTACGTGAATGAAATATGTACACCCATACATAGAAATACCATGTGGCTATCTCCAACTTCTCCTCATGCACAGCATTATGCTGGGACAAGCTGTATGGGCCAAACCAAGAGAGAAGGACAGGCTTCAACTTGAAGAACATCGTCTCCACCGTTTATGAAAGCTTCCTGCATTTCTAAGCCTTGAAGTCATCCAACCGCAGAAAAAGTCTAAGGTCAGTGCTTTGTAAAGCTTCAATTAACACAGGTGCATATTTAGTATTAGTGCAAGAAATGACCCAAAATCCAGTGATTTTGTCGCCACAATAGAAAATGAAAGCCTTTTCTAGCCTGAAATTGACATTTGAATTAATGCAGCTTTCATTGTTATTTTGTATGAAGGCAGATGAGCAATGTCAAACACCACAGAATGACTTTGCACAGAAATTTGAAACACGTATAAGGACTGTCAAATTACCACACTTCCCAAAGTAAGAAATAAAAGGAGAGTCAGAGCAGGGAGGAAAAAAAAAAAAAACCACTTCAGCGCTGTGAAAAGGGTCCAGCAACATGAAAGTTGAAATGATATGATGACCAAGCAGATCCAGCCAACTCATTAGGCAATAATCCACAGACCCTTAAAAAAAAAAAAAAAACCACCACCTTCTTATTCTCAGTATCGCTGCCATTTCTAAAGCCAAAACCAAACACTGTTAAAATCCAAGGATGTTAAATAAAGAATGGCAAAGAGTAAGCCTAGTTTCTTCATGCGTCTCTAATATTTGCAAACAGAATTTTTTCTCACTAATTTAACAGCCTCAGCAGTTTCTTCCAGTAAGAACTGCTTTTTTTGGACTGCTTGGTGCCAATCAGCAGTTAAGGCAACCCAAGATTCTGAGGTTTTGGTGGCAATTTAGAATTGTGATTATAACTACATTAAATGCCTTGGGAATGCTTCCCAGGTCTGGCATCATCAACATGCCTTATCCCAGCTCCAACTTGAGAGGCCTTGGTTCCCCAAGACTTCCTTTCTCTTCAAAGTTGATGAAGGCATAGAGCCTTGAAGGGACCGATATGAAGTGCTTCAGACCTACCCTCCGCAGGGGAACAAACTGCAGCCACAGTTTCACCATGGCATTTGTGTATCAACCTCACTTTTTATGTTTGCCATAAAAACAATTAGCTGTATAGATATACCTCTATCTACATCGTCAATTGCAGTAAAGTCCTCTACGTGAACTTCCACAGAGGAGCCTGGGAGCTCAGTTTCCTTGTACAGATCCTTGGGAAGGTCTTGAAGCTTCCCACCAAAAGCCAGGTTTTCAGACTTCACTGGAGAACAATGAATGGTACCTTAAAAGCTCTTATGAGGTGAGAGGAAGTTTCAGAGGGCTGCAGACCTCAAGCCATCCTCATACTTCACCTTTTCTAGGATCTGATTGAGCTGTTCCTCAAACACAACAAATGTGCTGTTCGGGCCATGGTTAGTTCTGAGATACACTCCCCAATGAACCGTGTCCTCCTGCCTTGTAATCACGGATATACTGAGATGTCACTGCATGGCATGTTTCTCTCAGCTAAAGGACAGCTTTCTTCACATGCAAATTTTTTATACCTGGGAGTGTAACAGAAATAGAAACTCCACTGCAGAATATGTAAACTGCCCACTGCCTTTGGTTATTGTCTTTTTGCTGTTAATGGGAGCTGGCACAGGCTCAGGGATTCACACTAGCACATCCTGCTGCAGAGCTAGGGACTACTGTTATTTGTAAAGTGTTTTCTCCTTTTGCGAAGGAAGACTATAGCACATAATACTGTTTCAGCAGATTGATGCTGTTGCTTTATTTTTAAAATTGTAAACAGTACTGTTGCTATGAAAAAGAGATTAGAGAAAATGATGCTCTTTATAGGGAACGTTGCTCGCATGAAGAATGATAAAATTAGTAGAGCAACTGTTTTAAAATACAGGCCTCGACCACTTCCCTGCAGCTGAAATAAAGAGGGTTAGCAATTCTGCACATCAGAAACCTGACCACTTCAAGTGAGGGGATTTTTAAATAGCATGTCCTTACCATGCTAAGTAAGCCTGAACAAACTAGACCAGGGAAAGCTTTACATAAAGACAGACAGCCTGGCACTGGGGAGACAGACATCTGCGAGAGAGGAGGAACTGGTGGCTGGCAAAGATGGCTTTTTGTCCGACTTTGCCATTAGTTACAGATGGACATACTTCTTTCCACAGGCATTTAAAACATCAGCCAAAGGGAATGCCACCTTCCTAGATTTTACTGTTTTCACCCCATAACTTCCATCTACAAAACCCTTTGGTTTTCCAAGCTGGTATGAACAGGAAGCGGTCACTGCCAGATATACTATAAATTATGGCAATTTAAACAAACTAAACACCAGGTCTTACACATTGAACTAAGCTAGCACATGCCTAAAGCAATCTAAATTAGAGGGAAAAAATTCCAACTGGTCCAATGCAGGCACACTGTAGTATTATGTTTACTTTGTATGCCATGCATTTACTCTGTAATATAATATTAAAAGAAGGACTATTAGAGTTCATAACAATTGCATTATAAATTTTACCAATTCAGGTCAATCTGTACAGATGTATTTAAGGCTGTATGACAATAGCGGAATTGAAAGTAAAGCCTTGACTCCCTCTTTTTGGGAAATCTATCACTACCACTAGGGTTGTTGCAGGCAGAATGGGTAAAACACCCAGCACAGACAAGCTGCTGCAGGATTTTAGCTATCATGTTACAGACCAGTGTTTTAGAAGACAAGTCAGGACCTCTTCATAACTCTTACCAGCAGTTGCCTCAGCAAGCAAAAGTCACCAGTTTTTCACCCTAATGCCTTTGAATTCCAGACTTAAATTGGGTCACCTGAATCTGGGATCATAAACCCTTCTCTTTACCCATTTGCTCTGCCGCAGCACTAAATTACTTTGTGTGATGCAGCCCTTACAACCCAAATGCAGATATGCATTGATGGCCTGCAGTACTGAGAGAATTTTTTCATTAATTACAGGCTTGCTGGAAAACACAATTGTTGTCGCCCTGCTTACTTGGGAGAGACTTAGCACTTGTGAGTCACGCCTACACATGTAATCAACACATAAGCGAATAAAATGATCATTCAGGATGTGGAGGATTTACACCCAATTTTCTTCTTTCTTAACACCACCACCTCATGTGCCCCAGTCCAAGAGAGCCTGTTACTACTTGGACAGGGATATACTGGGTGGTGAACCCCCAGACTGCCTCTCCAACCATTTCACTGGGCATAGGCTGTCAAACACCTAATGGAACAAGGACTGGAACCCAGGGGTCCAGCAGCCTGCTATTCCCCCATCAGACACTCTGGCCTTGCAGTACAGTGGTTATGAGAGATAAAAGTTGAAATCCTCTGTGGCAGAAAAGAATTTGTGTTTTCTGTATCCTGGCTGCGTGCACAAATCACTCACCTATCACGTAAAAGAAGAAAATCTCCTCCCTCAGGAATTCTGTAAATCTAGACTCTCACCTCCCTTGCTGCTTCTTACAAAAACTTCAGACAAACCATTTTGCTTCAGGTGGAGCAGATATTTCTCTACTGGAGTAAAGGTGGGGTTTTTTTTTCCTATTTTATTCTTTTAATCTCTTCTTTTCAGCAGCCAAACCAAGAAGTCTAATTGCACACAGGCATGAAATCCCACATCATCCAAGCTGTCTTTAGCAGACTGCTGAGACAGTATACGGAACACATATCCAGCAAACATCTTAAAGGAAAGGAATTATAATTGTCTCGCTCCTCTTCAGGACAAATGATATGGCACTCAGGTGAGATAGGGTAAATTCACATCACTACCATTGTAATTCACGTATTTAATCTTACCCTGTTGTGACCTGTGAGAACAGTGAAGTAATTTATCCCTGCTACTGCAGATGGCCACAGAGCATTTGACAAATCAAAAATTTACACTCTATCCTAGTACCCAATAACCCACTCTCTACACCTCAGTCTCAGAATCTTCTTTTCAAATGTAAATGAGATGGCCCTCTGAAATCCATGCACAAAAAAACGGATATAGAATCTTCAAATCCAGCAACATAAAGAATCCTGTGGTGATACTTTACATACATTTTGGAAGACAAATCTGTATTACTTAATTTAATTTAGGGTAGATGACATTATGAAATCAAAGTAAGTAGACAAGATTTGATGTTGAACCATATTTTGCCATTTTTTAGATTGCCAGAGAGAGTAATACTTATGAAGAAATGTCTAAGAAGCCTCACTTCTTTGTATTAATCAAATTTAAAAAACAACAAAACCAAAAAAAACCCA
>NW_009259035.1:3589742-3614545 GCF_000687185.1 Egretta garzetta | reverse complement strand
CCCCCCAAAAAAACCAAAACCCAACCCAACTAAAAACCTACCAGGCAAACAGGAAATGCAAACAAGATAGTAAAATGTCTGAACATTAAAAAAAGAAACTAAAAATACATAATGCTTAAAACTTAAATGCTTAAATATCACTAAATGCTCAAAATGAAACCCTTCAAACCTTTTGCTTCCAACCCAAATTTTCTCTTACGTAAACTTAGGGACACTTTTCACCATACTAAAACCAAAAATATAAATATGAAAAGCCTCATTTTAGGCACTTACAGGAATCCACCCTGTACTTCTCTAACTTAGCTTTGCTTTTATTCTTTCCCGAATGGCAATATCTTGGCTGTACTAGTTTACGAGACAGACATGCTGTTACGCAGGGACCGCAAATGAGCACACACAGCTTTATTCATGAGACAGTGATAACAGATATTGAACTTACAGTTACATAGGAGACAATTCACCTCATCCAGATATGTTGAGGTTTCAGTAATCTCTGTTGCTTTGCATCTAAGCAAAACCAATACATCTTAAAAGCTTTGTTATCAAAAATATTTAAAAAACACAAAAATGACAGTGGCCAACCTTCAAACCTTGTCTATATTTATGCTATATATATGGCTATATTTATGCACTAAAAAAGAGTGCAGGTGAAAGAGAAAAATGAAAAACTTGGTAAGTATTTATTTTTATAGACTCAAACCACTGCAAACAGGAAAGACTGAACCAGGGTTGTCCTACATTAAGCTAAAAATAAAGTTCACTGCACTCATCTGGGATAAGGGAGAAACCAAAAGTTCAAGATGCTGATTCAAAAATTACTGAAAATAGAAATAGAAAGACAAATATTCTACTTCCTGTTACCGTATTAACCTATCTGGTTACTTTGGGCGAAAAAAAGTCCATTGTGGACCTGCATAGATATTTCCAAATACGTTCTGCTGGAGCATGCACAATAGCTCTGTTTTTACATACAATGGAAAAAAGTGTCAGTGTAATTCCCATTAGCAATAATTAATTTGTTCTGAGTGGAAAAACTGGGTCAAGCTGAAAGCTAGTATAAGCAAATGGAACTCCATGCTGTTACAGAATTGTTAAAAAAAAAAAAAAAATCCACTATGCTTTCATTTGCCCTCTATTTCTTTGGTACCATTTTTCCTAGGCTGCCTTATCCCATTACACCTACTAGAAAGATAAGACAACTACTAAACCTACCTGATAGTACTGCTCTGTATCAATCGGGATGTACTGTTCAGTACTGTGAGGTTAAGAAAAGCACTGTGTAACATCAGGAGAATCGTATTAGATTGCTGGACATAACACTCCTTCTAATCCTAACAGAGAGGCTTCATCACTCCTGGTTATCCCTCAGGAAGCCGGGGATAACATAAGGTTGCTTTCCTCCTTACTTACTACACACAGGCCATTTCAGGTTGCTGAGTCATTGGATGGGATCTAAGCCATCAGCTCATCCTTAAAACATCATGTTTAATTAAAACTTTCTTTTGTTTTCCTTCTTTCATCAAATGCAAGCCTGGACATCAAACCTCAGAATGACATCTTTCTTTGCCGCCTCCAAAACTAATCCTGGCATGAGGTATATTTATAGTTTCTAAGTGGCTCAGACATGTCCCTAGCCTGAATGTACTTATAAAAAAAGCTAACAAAAAGCAGCAGCAAATTAATCTTGATTTTAAAATAATGATTCCTTAAATGATTGCAAGGTGCTGCCACATCTTATTGCTTCATAGCATCTCCCAAGGACTTGTAAAGAGAACATTGTTAGAGACACACACATCTAAACAACTTCAGCAGGTTGAGGGAAACACAGATAAGAAAAAAGAGGAGCAGGGAAGAAAATGTTTATTTTTTTTTCCCACTCCCTTTGGCATTTGTAGAGAGGCTCTGGAGGAATCAATATTGTTAGATTTATAAGAAAAACAAGCAGGGGGCTCCAAATTTCATGGCCTTTACAGAAGCAGACTTCCTGTTAGCTCCACCAAGGAAATGTCAGATCACAATGACAGCCCACATCAGCAGCTACCCAAGAGCCATCACATTGACTAAATAGCCTGGAAATGGGGAACTGTGTGAGTCATCAGCTGGAAAGTGCTAAGAAACTGTCAAAAAAACCCCCAAACAAACAAACCAAAAACACATACGCAAGATACTGTGTTGTTTTTAGCCAGAAGCAAACATAGAAATGGGTCTTCTAGTTATACATCATCCCCAGTGTTATGGAGAAGTGATGTGCAAAGGTGATCTCACTAGATAACAGCCCCCTGCAGAGCAAACCAAGACAGTAACTACTCTTGCTAAGTCACTGGCTGTGGGGTGATTGGCCATGATGTGCCAAGTCCAACTTCAGGAGCAAAATCTTCTCTGTGGGAAACAGTGACTGATGTTTGACCACAAGCCCTATGGTAGCATTATCATAGAGAAAGCAAACAGCAGAGATATTGCATCGCTTCAAAAAGAACTCAGAAAACTGCATTGGTTTTTAGCTTATTTGAAAGAAAGAAGGGAAAAAACAAACTGAGAAAAAAATCCATTTGAATGCATATTAGTTACGAGTGCTCTATTGGCTCACGTGGGCAAAGACTGCAAAAAATAGCAACTTGTGAGAATGGCTGTTGGCCTGAGCACAGGCCAATCAATCCATTATCATTTAAGTGCAGGCTGCTCTGATAGAGGCATTAGTTCCCTACTATATCACATTTGCCAGTTTAAGTGGAGGGGAAAAAAAAATAAAAAAAAAAAAAATATATTGGAACCAGAGACCTCTAGGACTGGGGCTCGCCAAAGAATCACAGATGTCAGAGAGAACCTTGTTCATCAGATGCAATGATTTATCAAAATGTGCCAGATTTACGGCACATGAGAAATGTTCACTTTTAAGAATAAGTGATTTCCTAGGAGTAGGGGCATCTAGATTATGTGTTCTCATAACATCTAGGATGGAAGAAATTAAATTAAAAGAAACTGTTGCCAAGCCAACACGTACTAACTCTCATCAGAACGCAATTTTCAAACAGCACACCACACCCACCATGATGTTAAATATGCAATAGACTCCTTGCCAGAATGACAGACAAATATTTTTCTTTTAAAAACAGAATTTGGGGGTGGGGGTGGTGGTGGTGTTTGAGAGGAATATAACCAAGTAAACATATATTTTATCCAAAAACTTCACTAAAATCAAAGCACAGAAACAAACATCCACATGCCCAGAAGAAGATGGCAGTTTATCCTGCATTCATTAGCAGCCAGCTTATGGCTTGCCAACTACCTGAACGTTTTCCAAATGCTTTTGCTAGCTCAAATTTGACCGCAGTCCATTTTGGCCACAAATTTAAAAATATGTCCTTCCGTTCATGTATATTGCAATCATTTTGCGAGTGCTAAAGCTAGACATTACAATTACAACATGCATTACTCAAGCATTTATGCACTCTATTTGGTTATTTTTATCACATTCATGCATGCAATCGTACATCTCAAATCATTCAGACCACATCCATTGCAATTCATTTAAAGCATAGAAAACCTCTATGTTCGCTTCAGAAATTAATACATCTAAAAGCTTCCTTATTCAGGAATGGGAAACATTTCTTCAAATGCCTTATTTTTAAGGCAATCTGTGTTTATTCTTTAGCTTAACTGGCAGTCACATTAGTTTAATACGTGAATGTTGTTTTCTACAATCAAAACACTTCACAGACACTACCAATCTAGGGTCATTTTCCTCTACAACTTTGATTCAGGGAAAAACTCATATTATTTTCATGACACTATTTTATACTCCATGGAAACTTGTACAGCTGAACTGAACTTGTTTTCTTGACATGGCAGTTTCCCAGTACACTTCCTAGACTGAAAAATGACAGCAAACTCAAAAGAAAGCGCCAGAAAGTTATTTGTAGGCTTTTTAAAAACTCATAACTTCTCCTTACTAATTTTTTTTTTTACATTGATGAAAGTCCTACTGCCAGGATCTACCAGTCCGCATGATTTGTGTGGCACAGGGGGGAGGAACTGTACATAAAAATACAGTCCCATTATTTAATTTAGCAACTACAATGCAGAAAATACAGTCCTGGACACTCGCTTGTTTGTCTGCATCCTCTTATGAACATGAAGAACACCACCATCATTATACATGCAAAACGCTGTATTTTCAGGGTGCCCTGTTATAATTCTCCAACAGCACGTTACCTCCATCAGCAGTGCCAATATTGCATCTTGCATTTCTGTGTCTGTGTGTGGGTACACTCCTGCAGTTACCTCCCCCATCTTTTGCCAAATCTGTGATTCTCCTGAGGTATTATCCTCTACTTCTTTAAAATACCAAGGTTGTATTGGAACAGTTTTCCAATAATGTAACTGCATTAATGTTCTTGGCATACTCTTTAAAACAAAAGAAAACAACAACAAATAAAATTACCTTCGCTAACAGGGTGCATGCCACACGGCGCTGGCAGCGGGGGCTGCAGGGCGGCCTCTGTGAGGAGAGGCCAGGCTGGACACAGCCGGCTCCACCCCCCCCGCCCCAGGGCACGCCTGAGCCCCGCGGCCAAGATGGCGGCGCCTCGGGGAAAGGGCGTTTAAGAAAGGGCGGGAGAGAGGAGGAGGGAACATGGAGAGAGGGGTAGGGGGTGATGAAAACAGCAGAGAAGATGAAGGTTGGAGCAGGAGGAGGAGGAGAAGGTGCTCCATGGCAGAGCAGACATTCCTGAGGGACCGCAGCCCATGCACCCATGCAAGATGAACATCTGACACCTGAAGGGATCAGACTGGGGAGACAGCGGTCACTGCTCTGGTTATATTTGTAGCCTGCTTCCTTGTAGCCTGAGATTTACCGCAGCACAGTAGCAGTAAACATTCATTTTCATCACGTGTATTGTTACAAATCTCACTTAAACGTGATTCTGACATTTTCTAGAGAAATGCTCAGCTCTCCACAGATCTCTTTCACATCGGTAATGAGTTTCAGCAGTGACAAATGATACCCTCTGCATTTTTTTCCTCACTCATCTTCTCAATACCTATTTTCTTCAGTATTCCCTGCTGAGTACCCTTTAAAAGTTTGAATCATCTTTTGGCATAATAGACAGGCTACTGGTTCAATAAAATAATATTAAATCTTGCAGGCCAAATCAAGTTATCTTGGCTGAAAAGCTCAGATAGTTTGTTGTTGAAGACAGAGGCTGATATAAACCTTTAACAATTTTTTAAAAAGAGTATTTCTTTCGGTGAGCCATTTTACTTTTAGAACTGTCTGTTAAAAGACGTAAATATCTCCCAGTAGAAAGCTCTATACTTTGTTTTGTTCAGTCTTTTACGTACTTACGCTCTTTTCAGGCATGAGGATTTAATCTTAGGAATATGTTTTTCATATTTATACATTCTAAAAGCTAATATTGAAATGCATCACTTATAATTTTGAAACATGATAGTAATTTCAAAGTTTCCAAAACCTCTGCATAACTGATTTTGTGTATATTTGCCTAGAGGTTAAATACTTACATACGTTTATTTCTGTTAGCCTATGTCTCCTTTGCCATACATCATTCCAAAAAATATCTCCACCAGATGGCAAATAAGCTTAAAAATTTGCTGCAAGGTACCAGACACAATAAATACCCGTTGACTGGGATCACTTAACCAAACAGCCACAACTCTCTTCACCCAGACAGAAGTTGCTACCTCAAACCAGCTCCTCCTTTTAGCAGACAGAGCTTACCAACTACAGAGCAGGTTAGAAATACAGGCAAGACCATAAACAGTATCCACGGTCAAATTCCTCTCAACTTGGGGCAAAATATGGATGCAAAAGCCCCAGTTTCCCTTCTTCTGTGTGAACAGTCACAGACTGCCTCACTGCCTGACCACCTAACTGTCCATACGTATTTGATTCAGAAAGAGAAACGTCCTACTGCCCTGGTATGACTTCGATTCAGTCCAGGGCATGCACAGCCATGACACTAACGGCAAACTGCTAAGTATTTGGCTAGACAGAAACTGGATAGGCAAAAGCAGATAGAAACAGAAATAGGACAACAAAGCTGTTTAGAGTCAGGTTTCTGTATTTGGGTGTGACAAATCCAGTAAATAATAAATGTATTAACTAATTGTATTATTATGTACTATTGAAATGTTTTACAATTGCTTAACTTTAATCATAGAAATGAAGTTTTTCATGACTGGGCTGCAGCACTTGGAAGAAGATGAAGATCCATAGAGAAAACAGTTCTACCGAAGGCAATGGCTAACCTCTCCTCCTTCATAAATCCTATTCCTATCAACAACCCCCTTTTCCTTGGAAAGCAAGGGACTGTTTGCTTGCTGTCAGACTCTTAAAAAGTTTTGGTTTATTAGAAGGAATGCAAAAAAGTTCACTATCACTACCCCAAAATATATCTGAAATGACAAATTCTGCTTTATTTTTTCAATGACATCAGATATTTGACTTGTAAATTATTACATAGAAGGCTCTGATGATTAATAAAAATAATGCAAGACACAATAAAACAGACTAAAAAGCCAGGGTGACGTGCATTATCAGAGCAGCCTTATGAAAAGTAGAGTCAGGTCTGAAAAAGATGTTTAACATCTTCACTTAAATAGAGTTGTATATTGACTTTTTTTATACTGAAGCACAGTAGTCCTCCCTATAATGAAGAAATCCTCTACTTTTTTTACATAGTGTAAAGCTATGAAATATAAGAAGTTTATGGTGATGCCAGCAATCCTTCCAATACCTCTGGAAACAGTAATTCACCCATTAAATACAAATTTCTAAAATTTTACCATCATTTTCAATCTCTGTTTCTCTGTTTCTTTCCCTCCCCCTCCTTCTACTTTTTTTAATTAAAGCTTCTGAGGAGCACTGATTGAAAGGTCTTTTATCCTCTTATTGCTTTTTTAATTCTTTACCTCAGTCCTTTTATACTCCTCCTTAATCATGAATGCAAATAAAATTCAAAGTGTAATCAGCAGCTGCCTAAGGAGAGCACTGAGCTCTGTTGCCATGGGAACAGTCAAGTCAGTCCTTGACCGGAGGAAGACTCACACCTACATTTTTGCCTTATTCCCTTCACCATCCCTCACCACCTTTGGTTTCAAACCACACATGCTTCCCTGGAACATGCAGTATCTCACAACAAATTCTCGCCACTGATCTAACAACGAACCATCACCAACACAAGGGTCTTCTACATACAAAATCAACCACCAGCAGCAGTGCCTTATGTGCTGGTCCTCCATGTTGAGCATCATTCTAGGGCTCCTGGTTGCCCTGAGATAACCACTCACCCAAGGCTCTGTATCTCTACAAACAGCTCTTCCTCAATCAGCAGCACTGCATCTTTTTCACCTCAGCATCTAGAGGAATTACATTGTTGTCTTCTTATTGAATGTCGCTAGAAAGGTCTAACAGACCTGTTAAAACAAACTGAAAGGTCCCAAGACAGAGGAATTTTCACATCCGAATAGGAAAATTCACATGAACTCTTGACTCCTTTTCTATCCTATCTGAGTTTATTTGTCAAAATATATCATCATTTACACCAACGGTGCCCGTCACATTTCAGGCACAGCTAACAACTAACGATGCTGCTGAAGTTACAGAGCACTATATTTTAGTTCAATTATTAACAGGAGACGAAACTAGACAGAGATTCCCGCAACATTATAATGCAAATGTTTTTAATTCAAGAGAGATACTTCCAACCACCTTTATCTTGGTGTTACTCTACAAAAAAGAGGAGCAAAGTGTAACAAAACTGCACAGACAGGGCCGTGGCGCTGTTCCCCTCAACACCTAGATCTTCTGCGTAGTGGCTCTTTCTCACTAAAGAGCACCATGGCCCTCAGCGGTGCTGGCACACTATAGGAGAAATAATATATTAAAAAAAAATACATTACATTAACTATTTATATGATTTCCAGGACAATTGTTCTAACATCCTGCACTTCCACTCGCTCACTGCTTTGCTGAGGTTCTTGCCATACTTTGATAATTAGCATACTTTCTCAGCATTAGTAGCTTAGCCCGCCGTTTCAAAAAAAAGGGCAAAAAATGACATTGGATTATTTCTGAAGATCCCTGAATGGGGCTGGTTAAGATCCCCTTTAGATGAACTACAAAAGATCTGAAGAAGTGGAAGTATCTGATAATGATGGCCAGTTTTGTCTTATTTCTAGCGCTTCACCACAGCTGGAGCTTTTGCCCAACATTTGATAAATGACTGATGCTTCTGTTTTCTTGGTAAGTGCACTGGGACCCAACAAACTGTAAATATGCTTGAGTCATTCAGCACTAATTAAACTTTTCAATAACTAAATAAGAAACCCTGTAATCTCACAAACTCAGACAGAATCCTCAGGGGACAACCATTGTTCTGACTGAGGCAACTGGATATTTAAAGCACTCACATACAGACATATACACACACGGGCATATATGTACCTATACACACATAGAACAAAGAAAATTAAAACAAAATAATAAATAAAAAAATAATGCTTTATTTCCTTTAATCTTTAACTGGAAACTACATTAAATGGCCAAAGTCTAGAATTTCCTGCTTATTTAAGACTTGGTTAATTGCACTTTTACCCCGTGGCACTTGTTGAATGCATCTTCATTAAGTGGAATTCTTAGTTAAAATGTCCCAATTAGGCCAGTCATCTCCATTCACTCTCATTATGCCAAATCAGTCTCATCAGAGATGTCCCACTGATGTCTCAACTCTAATAAGTCTGTTCTAATGAAACAAAAGTAAATCACACAGGATGCCACCACACACATTTGGGAGAAGGCAGTAGTGAAATACACCCTGTTCCCCTGCCGAGTGAAGTTCATTCTGAGACATTCCCAATTATATCTCAGGGAACAGAGAGAACCAGCTTGCTCCTTCTTTTTAAATTGAGATCTGACAATTAACCGTACACGACCACTTTCCTATAATATCTTTATTCCTCTTTCAATCATTCAAGTGCTGAGTACAGCACACAGCATACTTGCAAGGAAGACAAAAAGGCAAGTCCTTGAACAGAACTGTGTGCTTTCTAACACTTCATATAATTAACTGTGTCATGTTAAAAAACTAGGAGGCCCTTAGGTATAAGCAAAAATTAACATTCAAAGTGCTTGTTAAATACTGGCTACATAAAGCCTATGAAGCACAGTGTGAGGTCTATGTTGTGGCTATAGACAGTATTTTTTGCTGGCAATTGTAAACTCAGTTTGCTTTTTGAAACACCCTCTGTGCCAAGAAGTCTTCAAAAATTTATTTTGAACGTTCATCTTATTTTCACTAAAGAAGGCAAAAGAGCAATGGCCACTAAAAGAACAGAATCAAAACAGGAGATAAATGAAAGATAAAAACCAAGAAAAAGAAAAACCATTTGAGAGGAAATCGCTCTGATACCCTATTAGAATGACACTTGTTTTGGCACGATGTCTTCCTGGCTTTGTGCCAGATGCTTACTCCAAATAAAAATACCGTGCGTTGGTACAAGACTTGATGTAAATAGGAGCAACAAACCATAATATAACCTAGCAGATTCATCAAACATTGCAATGTTTTGTGGACAGCCATTGTCTTGATTAAGACAGACAGATATCAAAAAAATAAAGAAAATTAACGGGAATGCCTATAAATGGTAATGAGGAAAAAAAGGAGTAAATTATATAGCATGTATAACTTCATTCTTAATTTCTGTGATTGGGTATGATTCTTCAATGAAGGAGGCACAGAAGATCATTACTATAAAGGACTCCCTGATGCAGTCAGGTTTCCTGTTTTCTGGCAGAGAGGTGAAAATGGGGAAAAAGGTAAAATAGGTTGAAAATACATTTTATCTTTCATTAAAAAAAAAACCAAACAAACCAGTAACGCACCAACCTCTCTATACATATTTGGTTTGTTGAGGAAGGGCTAAACTGGGAAGTCCAACTCTATTAACATTTGCAAATTAAAAACAATAAAAATATCCACCTATCTCAGAATAACTGGTAATCACACGATAAATGGGGGCTCTCTGCCCTTCTCTTACAGCCTATGAGTCTTTTCTATCTAGAACATTAACCATGATAAAACATGATGCCTGTACCTACAATAATGCCAACACTGCCTCTGGAGGGCCCATGAGTTCTTTTTCTCTCTTACTGTTGTATATTTATAATTCATGTCCTTTAATTACACCAATATATTTTATCCAAAGGCTGCTGCTGCTCTTGGGGTTTTTTTTTTTCCTTTCTCACTTCTGCTTAATGCATTATTTCAAAACCAAACTCAGATGCTCATATCTCTTTCCTAGGTATCAAATTTTAAATCAGGTTCACTTGCAGTTAGTTGCAAGCCTCTGTTAGCACTGTACATTTTATACTCTTGTGAACAAGGCATGTAGCACACCCTCAGCTCTTCCAACATCTTTTACCATTCTATTGCTGTACATTCTCTAAAATCAGCCTTGTGGGAGCACAGAGAAGTTAGCCACACTAAAAAAAAGCTGTAGTCAAGAATTTTATCACACCCTGCCTTCTGGAAATCACCTGAAGCTTCAACTGCATGAGAACGATGAGGAACTTGCTCATTCCCTTTGTACACAATACCTAGAAACTGAACCCCTTACAGCACTTTGCATCCCACTTCCATTGGTTTGAGGCACAGACAAGCTCCTGAGTTGTTTCATGGTCTGAGAAAGGGAGGTAGAAAGTCTATTGTTTTCATTTGAAGCAAAGAATGAATGAATGTTGTGGTTTAACCCGGCAGGCAGCTGAATACCACACAGCTGCTTGCTCACTCACCCCCCCGCTGCCTCAGTGGGATGGGGGAGAGAATTGGGAAAAAAAGGGTAAAACCCATGGGTTGAGATAAAGATGGGTTAATAAAACAACAGAAGAAAAAAGCAATAATAATAATAATAATAGAATATACAGAATATACAAAACAAGTGATGAGCAATACAATTGCTCACCACCCGCTGATCTTTGCCCAGCCCGTCCCTGAGCAGCAATCGCTGTCCCCCAGCCAACTTCCCCCAGTTTATATACTGAGCATGATGTCCTATGGTATGGAATACCCATTGGGCTGGTTGGGGTCAGCTGTCCTGGCTGTGCCCCCTCCCAGCTTCTCGTGGCAGAGCATGGGAAGCTGAAAAGTTCTTGACTGGTGTAAGCACTACTTAGCAACAACTAAACCGTCAGTGTGTTATCAACATTCTTCTAGTACTAAATCCAAAACACAGCACTATGCCAGCTACTAGGAAGAAAATTAACTCTATCCCAGCCAAAACCAGGACGGTGCCCAAGACTTCACTTGGTCTTCAAGAAGACTAACTCACACTTCATTTAGCTACTGACATAGGAGCTAAACTTTTAAAAACTTAATTTCCCTTTTGTTTATTTACTTGCACAAGACAGCTGTGAAAGATTCATCATTCACTTGTTTGAGTATTTTCTTGCATTCTGAAAACTTAAAATCAACACATAGGGATGCTTTTAGAACAAATCTCTGTCTTTATAGCGCTGTGTTATGGCACATTTCCCCTAGAAATGTCTCAAAACTATTTAATATTGCTAGAAGTAATGCCCATATACAAAATCTATATTCATGATTTGTTTTCTGTGCGTTTGGATAGTTATGAGGTGAATGGAGAAAACTTATTCTATGCTATTAAAAAAAAAAATTTAGGCTTAACTGTATTGTGCCCTTTCTAGGTAGCTTCAGCTCATTTAAATCTCACATAAATATTTGTTTATTCCCATTTAGGTTTGTTTTTTTTTTTTTTTAAAACTCTATTTTCCCCTGCAAAATCTGATCAGAAAAATTCTCCATCTTGCACCAGAATGTGAGGCAGGCTGTGAACAAAAACCACCTTTCAAATGAACTCAAAATGCAGTAACGATTGCAGTAAATGCATTTGAGTCTGCTTTTGCCTGAAAAAGATGTCAGAAATCACCTCACCATTAATTGTTATAGATCTTCAATTTCATCTTCTGAAACAGTTTTGTTTTCCCTGTCAGTACCAAAATAAGCCAGTTACTCTTTTAATCTAATAGCCTCCAATTTTTCTCTTGCAAAAAAAAAAAGTCACAAAAAAAGCAAAGGCTAGTTTGATGAAAAATTATTTTGTTCTATTTTTCCTTTCTGATCAAGCATGTCTGCAATTTCAACATGAAATTATCTTCATCCTCCAGGAGTAGTCTGCATTAAATGGATTGTTTTAAAAATAATGTACCTATTGTTCTGACTGTGAAATGTAAAGGAGGATGGTACAGCAGTCAGTTTTCCAGTGCAAAAGAATAGCGTGTAAGGTACTGAAATGCTTTTGTTAACAAGTAACCGTGATATTACTTCAAACAGCATAAACCTGATTGCAAGGTCAAATTAGAAAAAAAACCAAACCCAAACCACAAACCAAAACAACCCACACTCCAAACACTCAACTTCAAGTCTGCATTTGGCAACTACTTATCTGACTGAGTCATGAAAAATTGCACCTTTCATTTCCCTCTTATGGCTGAAAGCGGCTTCTGTATCAGACATCATTGCCCCTTTCTCCTTCCCCAGAATTAAATGGGATGAAAATATATCACACTCTTGGTAACCAAGACAGCTGATAATCAACAGAAGCCATAACCACATTAGAACTCCTAGTAAAGCTATATGGGGTTTCATTGCCATTTCTGGGAGTTCAGAGCTACAATAAGCACAGCCAATTGCAAAGTAAATAGCTTAAGTAATTCTAATTTAACAAGTCTAGTTGATTTAAATTAAAATTTTTCTAGTCGCTTTTGTAAGTCAGAGTTGGGTGGAATTATCTGCTATATAAATGCAGAGTTTAGGGACACATCAGCACCATAAGACAAGTTTTGGGCATTTAAATGGCTTTTATATACTCCACAATTATTGCTAGTTTGTTTCATCTTATGTTTGCATACCCTCAGAAGAGAAAGCTCTAATCTATGTGGGGAGGAAACCAAAGAAATTTATTTGCATCTTGTTTAATGTGACTATAGAAACTGCTAATATTTTTCCATTGTGGTTGCCTTTCTAGGTTTCTTATTTGTATGCTTCAGCTGTCGTCTTTAATAACAAAGTTAGTCTGTTATTCAGGAAGCAATGCCTGAATATGAAATATTATGGATCAGATTGTTTTTAACGTAGATAAAAGCATGGTGCAGTAAAATAAAAAAAAAAATATTGTAGTGCTTCCAAAAAAAAGGAATTTATAACTGAAAATCACTCTTTGCAGATAATGCTTCATTACAACTCTACTCACTTTGCTTTAACCAGAAATTAAAGCAGTATTTAAGCAATAAAAATAAAACTTTCATTGTAACTAAAGAAGTTGTTAGAAAAGAACAAAGACTCTAATGACAAATCAAAGACATCCAGAAAAAACACACTCCCCTTCACCACAAAAGGAGACTTTTTAACTTTCATCCCATTGGTAAGATTTCCTTTGCTTGCAAAATTTCTTGACATATCTCTGTTCCCTAAAAAGCTATGTTCCAGAATATATCACTTTGTAACGAGTAGACTCATGTTAACAACTATTTCCATTGAATGACAGAATTTTGCATCTCTTCACTTAACCTGGAAGCATAGAAGGAGATTACCAGGCTCGAACATAAATGAATGCTATTTATAACTAATGAAGGCACACCAAAACAACCAAAGGATGAAGAAGTGAATGAAATGCCACAAGTACCATGGCGACTAACCAAACTGCAAAGAGCAAATACAATTGTTTCACACCATAATGTAAAAAGAACTAATTTCTGCTTCAAGGAACAGAACTGGCTCTGAGCATCAGGCACTGACTTCAGATAACCATTTCTGAACCATTTGAACTAAATAGAATTGCACCTCTCTATACAATATTCCTGGTGCAGCAAAGCTTACATGTACCTGGTTAGGATGCTCTGCTGAATCAGGCTCTTTCAGCACTTACAGTCACTTAGAGCACTGATCTATAAAAGGAAAATGAGCATCTGAAGTTATAGAAAGCTAAATGTTACCTGGTATATTAAGAAAAAAAAAAAAAACAAACACCAAACCAAAACCCAACCGAAGGTAAGTCTTTAAAAGCAGCAGAAAGATAATTTTCTTCCAGTCAAAACTCTTAACTGCTGCTGGAAGTTATGTAAATATTTAAGCATAACCAGCTACCTGCCATGGAGTTCTTAGCCACAAACAGTGCAGTGTTTTGCAACACTTCAGATATGCCACTTTAAATTTCTTTTATACCTTATATTATATACAAATGTATCTGTGCTCTTCTGCTATGGCATAACATGATGAAGACTCCAGCTCAGAGAAACAGCTAAATGGTATTTTTAAAGGACTGATGTGTCTGTAAGGTTTGGTCTATGACACCTTCAGCAACTCCACAAACATTTATTCATTAAATCTCCAATGTACAAAGGCTTAATACACCGATTTCACTTTCACCTGATAGCCTAATGGTCTCTGAAGTTTATATGTTTAACTATCTCAGATGGTTGCTTTCCCATGTTGACTCTTGGCTTGCCAACTAGCATCTGCCAGCCAAAATGGTCATGCTAATATACAGCTACAGTCAAGGGTGATGAGTGACAGTTTTACCTCTCTCTGGTGACAAGAAAGGACTTTCTGGGGGGTGAGACAATACCAAGATAGGTACTACAGGCTTGTATTTCCCAATTTAAAACTGAGTGTGTTTCAGGTTTTATTTCTTTGGTTAGTTAAAGGCAAAAGATGTCACTTTTAACTTTACCTCTAACTTTGCTTAAGGTGTAACTCTTCCTCACCCTTTTAGAAACAGATCCAGCCTCCATGGTGTTCCTCAGGAGTCTGAACTATGCACTAGAGGAAAGAAGAAAAGTTTGTCTTCTCAAACAACAAAACAAGCAGCAGATCTGCTTAACAGATTTGACGACTTCTCCAAGTCATAAATATCTTCTCTTAGGATTGACATGAGGATTTCTTTGAGTACCGGTTGGCCATCCTAGACCAACATCTTACTCAAAGGAAGGACACAACACAAATTCAAGTCAACATGGTATTCACATTCATATTCTGTCAGACAAAATGTAAGTCTGCACAAGCCCAGTAAAACATCTGCATGGTATCAACAAACAGTGAAGTGCTTGAGGTAGGAATGAATATTTTAGAAATTATGGGTTGGCTGGATATTCTGTAGAAGACAGCCTAAAAAGAGAAGTCATTTCCCCTATGTACAGCATGGGGAAACCCTTTGTAAACATTGATGCTATTATATGTACTGTACTTAATGCTCTCCTAGTTTATGTTTGATTTACAGATAAAAATGTTCTGCAGATTTTTCCAGCTGTGCTCCCTTAGCAGATTGTGAGATGCAGCAATCTGCTCCAGAGCAGCTGTTAGTTCACATGTAGTTTTATTTGCATCAGTGTAAAATAGCAGCTTGCTACATGAATGAAACATGCTTTCTCTTTGCCCTATTCTGGTAGAAATATTTATCTACTTAATTTAGTTTTACATGGAGGAGAGCTTTATTTTTAAATAAGTTTATTTTAAAAAAAAAAAAAATCTTTTTCAATTATTATATTATTACATATCAATGTATTTTAAGATTCTGAAAATTCCATATAGTCTTTTTGGAATGTGTGGGATTTCTTTTTGGTCTGAACAGAGTTTTAAGTAACATCAGTTAAATGAACCAGAAGTGTAACATCCCTCCTGAAAGACCTACAAGATACCTTCGCAAATAGATTTTTAAAAGATGTTCAGTCCATACTTTGTTTGAAAAGCCCTCCTCCATGCCAGTCATCAAAATGATCAAACGTACAGTATGCTTTCAGAGTTATATGCAGAAAACTGTCATCTTGGATAGCAATGGTAACTACATAATGCTTTGGAAATTTTCACTAATTGGCTAATTCTAAATATCTAGGGAGATATTAATGATGATCTCTTATCCCAATGCCACAGGTGCAAGTCAGCATGTAATTTCAGTTGAAATAAGTAAGCCATACGAGACCTCGAGAGAGGTTTTAAATGTTTAAAGCCCACTTAAATTGGATTTATGCCCATCACTTCCCAGTGGGACTGACCCTGACCTTCCACACTCAGTGATGCCTGTTAACACAGAGAGGCCCTCACTGTTCAAGGCCACTGATCTCTCCTGTAACTTCCCTAAGTTTTCACAGTCTCTTCCATCAAACTTTGCCAGGAACTAGGCTCCAGCCAGAAACCTCAGAGAAACCCTCCCAAGAGCAGCTCTTGGCAGCTGTGGGCCGTTTTCTGTGCTCTCCCTGAATGCTTTCCAAACAGTTCTCTTGCAGAGAGCACCCACCCTGCTGGTGCCTTAATTTTTGTCTTTTTTCTGACTTAGGTTTCTTGTTTAACCCTGCCTCTTTACTATTTAGGTAGAATCATTTAAATATGCTGCTCCATAGTTCTTTCCTCAGTGGAGGAAATAGTTTTTGTCAACAACAGATAGCTTTTTTATGCTGGGGCAGGGGGAGGTGATGGTGCGGTTTTGGGGGGGTTTTGCTTGTTTGTTTTAACATCCTTTTAGTGCTTAAGAGAGTTTGGTTAAATATAATTTAAGGCCGTGCTTCCACTCACTGCTGCTGCATGTCAAGAGCAGCTGAACTCAGGCCATTTCCTTTATTTTCAAAATTCAAGGACCAAACTTTTCATAAAACATTTTTAAACATATAGAACATTACCCATTTGTATAAATGTTATTTCTCAAAAGAGCTGGAGAACTGAGGGTGAAATTAAAGCGTGACCTTTACTGCACCTCCATTTACCTTTCCTCTAAATGTTTTAAGAGGGCAGTACGGAGGAACGATCCAATATGTTTAATTTCAGACATACCTCTTGAGAAACACCAGGCCTCGAAGAAAAGAAAAAAAAAAATTTAAAAAAAAAAATAAAAAATCACTGTTTGTTTGAAAATGCTTTGGCAAACCTGCAGCCAAACACAAAGGTCAGCATCTTATTCTTTTCCATATGAAATAAATCACAGTTTATCTGATTTCATCAGGCACTCTCTAATGTTTCTTTTATTTTTTACGATCTCCATTCTGCCTCTCAGATTGCAATTGCTCTGCCATTCATGAGATTACATCTTTACCAGCTACAGCCTCACCAGCCTTTACAAAGGCTCCCAGATAGTTTCCACAGATACAGGGCACCGACCATTTGTCACTTTTCTGCAACAGCTGAACTTTCAGATCGATTACAAAAGGAAGCAGTGATAAAGTAAACAAGATATGTCACCGGTTTGGACTCAAGGAACTAGATTCTGCCACTCTGACAAACAGCATTACTCTTCCCCCGGGGGGGATAACCAGGCTATTCATAAAGCAAAGCATCATCTATGCTGAACAAGGCTTAAGGAGCAGACTCTATGTCACGCATATATGTACCACGACACACAGATGGACCCCTCCAATTTTTTAATTCCCGTTCTTAGTCTTCTTTCAAATTCATCCAAACCATGCAATACCTATTCAGCACACTAGTTGGTTGCAGAGCCTTCCTACTTTTCTTATGCCTCATTTGTCTCCAGGTAGATTTCTGAATGGATTTTAAAGGGGCATTAGCACACTACCCTGAAAAATAGGCTAGACGGTTTGGAGCTGGTTATGGTATATACACCAGATAAAAGCATTAGCTTTCTTCCCACTTCACTACCTAATGGACAGATTCATCTGCTTTTTCCCCCTATGCTTCTTCCCCCTAGGCAGCAGGGAGTATACCAAGAGGAGTGCAAAAAAGCCCCACTTCTCGAACTCACTATAACTCGTTGCCTACAAAAGTTCCTGGAGCAATGAGTCCCACTGCCTACAGACTGTTCTTTTGTGTCTTTAGACACCCTCTGAGATGGTTTCATGGACTTTTCCCCACCATACAAACCTGTTCAAGTACTGTGAGAAACAGTGGGTGAATAAATGAATAATTCTTTGTGCATCTTGTTTATACCTCTCACAATTTTTGACAACACAATTGTATTCTCCTCAAGAATTCTATTCTATTTAAATTCTCTGTGCCCAAAAATCGCAGAGTTCAGCTAATCTGAATTTCAGCTGACCATCTCTTTAATAGTGCTGTGTTTGAAAACTAAGTCACAAAGCCTCAGCTGAACCCGACTGCATTTGTATGCTGCTGCTATGGATTTTACATTCCATTGAAATATCTATAAAAAGCCTTTTCCCATTTAATTGGGGTGAACCTTAGGCTAGTAGCAAGAGGTTGGTATATTCAGTCCCCTGTCCATTCACTGTTTCACAAAGGAAATGCACTCCAAAATAAATGTACAAGGTAGAGTGGCGAACATGATAGCAACAGCCTATTAACATCACTAAGAGTGATGGGAACAAAATGTCTTGGTAACTTCATTCAAATAGTGAAGAACAGGCATGAATTAAGCTAATTGGAGGTGGTCAGTAAATCAGAATAATATGAGGTTAAATATGAATATACATACTGAGAAAAAAGACTGGAAGGCAGAGAGAAAAACTGATACAAGTGAACTAAAGTTTATGTTACTGAGGACAAAGAGAAGTCAAATCTTTTTACCAAACCCCTCTCTCATACTTACTGCTGATTCTTTTTGCCGTATTTCTCTACCTGCAGCATTCAGCAGGCATGAGCTGTATAAAGCGATCTATAGTTCACTGAAGCAAACTAAATGCCCAAAGCCCCTGTTTGCAGTTTTCACAGCAGTTTTCCAAGTCATTTCTTATTGTATTAAAGATATAGCTGCTAAAAGTGACTGAAAATTAGTTTTAAAAAATACCCTTCATTCAAAGTACTCAGGAAACATAACATCCTCAAGAGTCAGACTGAAAGAAGAGTTATCACACTTAGGCCTGCTCCATTTTTCGAAGAAAAGGCATTACATTTTACTTCCTGGCTGCAAATGCATCTTCTGGTTTGGGTCCTATGAAGCCTTACAAGAAAGGAATAACAGGCTTTGAAATCAGATAGAACTCAAAGTAACAAAAATCTTGTGGAACCAGCTCACTGCATGGACTGACTGACATTCGAGCTGAAAGCCACCAGAATGGCTCAAGAGATTTTGGTGCCCTCCAGTTCAGATTAGACCACTAGCACTGAATTTCAAACAAATTTAAATACAATTATTCATTTCTCATCTGCACTCACTTTTTTCCTATCTTCTATTATTCATTAGCAGCCAGTCCTGTTCTGAAGTCAGATTCCTGCTAGAGAGCAGCATGACTCCCTAAACTTTGAAGGGCAGGCTTGGCCATTTAAGAAAACAATGCATTAAAAAATATTCAAATGATCTCAGGGGAAAAAAAAACCAAACCCAACCAACCCCCAATATCAGCCACATGTGAAAGTGTTCTGAAATAACCCAGCTTGCCAGACCTTTACTACAACCTTGGAGTTACGGGTTCTTTCCCCAACTTTGTTAGATCTCAGTATAGGTCCCCGTTAAATCTCCAGCTTCTTTATACCTGAAACAGCCTCTATGCCAGTGACATCCCATCCATCATACTCCCCAGATCTTGCAAGAGGCCAACTGCACGATGCATGGTTTGGAAAGGATAATGCAAATGTAAGATAAGGACCAGGAAAATATGGTGCTAAAGCCAATCTTTGCTGCTTCCTGCCTTCAGAAATTATCTAAAGCTCTTCTATCTTATGCAGTCTACTGAAATTAAAAAAAAAAGAAAGCTATTCCGACAGTTCGGTTTGGTAAGATATCTGGCTATTGTGGCTGTGAGACTGGAGGTGGATTGGTTGCCATTGACAGAGGGAAGGTAGAAGCCCTACAGAATTACTCATTTTCCGTCTTCCTGTAGTCACCAGGCAATCTGAAATACATCAGTAGACTCCCACAGATAATTTTAGCCAGAGAGAACTGGCCCTTATGTTCCTCACAATACTGAGCACAGAACACCGCACCGCTTTGTTTGACCTAGCGCTGGGAGAGCTGCTGCTGCTTCTCCCTCCCCTACAGGTTTTAGGAGAGATATTTGTAGTTCAACAAAGCACCCAGCCACCACATCCTCGGGGTGTATGTGAGGAGTGTGAAACAGACCACCTCAGTTCTGAACTCAACTCTTAAACCCACGCCATAGGTCCAGGTTTGCGCCACAGCAGCCGAGGGACATTTCCTCCTGCCGTAGCCTTTGCCGTTTTTCTGCAGCTGCAGGTAAAGTGTGAAGATCAATGTCAAAGTGAATATCTCAGCAAGCAAAGAGGAGATGATACTGGTTTCATTTCTAGTGGCGAGATTCTGCCAGTCTGCATCAGAAATAATTGTGCCTTTTTACCGTAGAAGATCACGAGGCCATACACAAGCTCAGGCACAGCTTGTGGCAGAACTCTGCTTTTTGGGAAGGTCAGTGAGAGATGTGGTACTGTAGGCCCACACAGATACATAGGCTTACAAAATCCCCATTTACATTTTTTTTAAAAGGATTTCTTACAGCTATATTCACAAATAGAGTGGGGTTCTTTTTTTCTTTTAGAAACATTACACAGTAGTAATGCTGCAAAGCTATACACACTGCAGAGCAAAAATGATCAGAACTTGCAAACTATCCTAAAATCCGTGTTCTCCCCCTAAATTAATTTAGTAAAGTTCTCACAAATGTTCCTGTTCGATAATTAAATGGAGTATAAAAAAAAATAATAAAACCTGGCATAACTGCAGTGCTAAAATAATCCTGCATCTGCCCAAGGAACTGCTTGGCAATCAGCCAGATGTTACGTTTTATTTAAATGCCCGTATCACACACTAACAATATCCCCATGAACCTTCTACTTTCTTTTCTTTCTCCAACAGCACCAAAATGCTCAGCATACGTCCCGTGGTTGATCCCAACATTCAACATCAGCTTCTCAGTTGTAACTGACTATATATTAGGCCTGGATCTCAGCCAACTTGAAAGTATGTACAAAAAGTGCCATACATAGCAATAGGAAAACGAGACAAACACATGCTTTTCACCTTAGGATATAAGGTTACGTACGCACCACTACATTTTACTACAACACGAATGACTTTCTCAGCTATAGCACAGCCTCATTCCCCTCAAGGGATGTAAAGACGCAAGCAGAAGGTATCAACCAATAGGCCTTGATAATGCAATTAATATGTTTTAACTGCATAATTTAACAAAGCAGGGGAAAAAAAAGCAGTATTTGGAACCAACTAGAATCCATACATTTCCTCAGTTAGCAAATGTGTGCTGTATGAGATCTTATTTCACATCATTCCATCAAACACACTTTTCCCTGTTTTTCTCATTACCACAACGTCATTATGCTTTTGTCTCAATATTTTGTTTGACTAAACATTACTTTTACGGTTTACAAATGTGGGCAAGAAAGTCAAGCCTGAAAATAGGCATCTATCTTCTCAAATGGCATTTTTGTTTTCATGTACAATACAAGAATATTCTCCTGGAATTTTCTTCAAATAAGAACTACTGGAAGACACTTATTTGTGATTCAGAAAGCTACCTGTAATGAAATTATTATAGATAGCCACAATAATGTGTTTGCACCCCAAAGAAAACTCAAAAAATCAAGTTATTACAAAGGTTAAATCACCCCAACCCTTTGGCTAAGATCAAGTTGAGCAACAGTTTAACATCAGATATATCCTCTGAGAGACAGCAGAAAAACAGATTTTATGATCTAATAGGTTTTTTCCCCCTTCTGCAAATATTTTATAATTCTGAAGGTTCTGACTCAATGATGTTTTCACCAAGGTCAAGTATCTAAACTGAACTGTTATGAAGCATTTCAGAAGAGTCAATCTTCCTCATCATGTCAATAAACTGTGTATTAAAAAGGATTTATATAAGAGAACACTTGCAGACTAAAGGGTCAAATCCTCATTTTGTAAAGGAAAAAGTCTCAAAATACTGTCAGACTATATCTGTGAACTTTCCTGGTCCTCGAACTATTAGAAAAATCATATAAACTCTCAAAGTTGTATTTGTGTTTGTTAACAAAATGAAGGAACTATTTTAACCAAGTGAGGTTTTTTATACTTGTATTTTTTCCTCAAAAATCAATCGAAGCTGCTCTTTGCCTACTGCTGACTTCAGAATATTTTTATCAAATATATCTAATGTTTTTATTTGCCCAATATGAGATTTCATAGGGAAGCTTTGTTTTCAGAAAGTGCCAGGTACTCCATTGCTGAACACACAGCTCCCTGGAGTTTCCCTACTCTGAGTGAAGCAACAAAACCCACCGGTTAACTTTTCTCTCTTCACCACTCAGTGAGCCTCACGCCTGTGCTGTCGTAAAGCATGGGCTTTACAGGTCTCATTATTAGCTGGAACCGCCACAGGTATTTCATTACAAAACCAATATAAATGAAAACAGTGTTCTTTCCCCCTCAAATTACAATCCCAACTCTAAGAAATGTTGAGCACAGCAAACCTTTATCAGGAAAAGCAAGCAAAACCTTTCCTCTTTCCCCTTTGAGTTATTCTTCTAATTACACTCAGTTTTAAAATAGCATAACTTCAAAAAGGTAAAGTACATCTCCTGATAAACACTGTATTTTTATACTCTGTTATCCCCTTCTGATCTTCCCCCCCACACTACTTATAACAACGTTAATTAATGCCCAGCCACCCACCAGCTGATTAGAGAGCACGTGAGGGAACCCCTGTACCTACACTAGACCCTGCGGAACAGCTTAACATTTGCGAGAGAGATGTCCAGCTGAGGTACTGCAACAAAAACTTCACGCACTACTTTCAAAAAACAAAACCAAACAAGAAAAAAAGAAAATCCCGTTATGTATCCCTCAAGCTCCAGAGGCAAGTGCTGCAGCTGCGCACATACCGCCAGCATCGCAATACAAATTTAGCAAAACCCGTGCCTTTGCAAGTTATACGATCACATATTGGTATAGTGATTTAAGCATTTGACTATAAAGCGCCCAACACTTGGGTAAGCGTACCCTTGCTGCTGAGCTCTTCAGTTTCCTGTCCTGGAGGACAGAACAACCAGAGAAGGGCTCTCCTCCACCACCCTCGCTCTGCTCTTACCCAGGTCTGTGGGTCTGGAGCTGTCGCATACTGCAAGACTTCAGAAAACATAGGAAAGGCCAAAGAGCCACCTCTGCGCATTACGAAACCAGTAACTGCCCAGGCTGCCACTGCCTTTGCTACACCAACACCTTATTTTGCACACTAAGAGAGTGCTTTTCTTCTTTCCAGAATACACAATGGCTTTGTGCAGCCCAAATGAATTGGTTGATTCTGGTCGTGGTGAGACATAAAGGACCATAATTTATTTATTTTCTCAATGTTTATTAAAAACCATTTTCTCATCTCACATACAAAGATCTAAGCTGGTTTTATCTAATCTGTCTCCAATCATTTCTCATCTAAACCAACAACCTTCTCTAAGCTATTTCATTGTACATTGTTTTTTCATCCCTAGAATAAACTTCTCTCTCTTCAGTAATTTCAGCAAGCAGAATATGTTAATACATTTAATCTATTTAAAAAATATTTATAATGATCTATACATTTTGCTTTTGAGTAGTCTAAGAGATCATAACTATTTCTTTACCATGCCTCTGAAATGCAAACTTCACACTAATATGTTTTTATTAAATATGTAGAAAGAGATTAATTTACCCACTCTCAAATCTTTGTGGATTTTCTTAAATCCATTACATTACCTACTACTTCATAATGCTATTTCTGTAAAGCAGAAAATTCACAGTAAAGATTGATTCTTGTAATATTAATAAGACTCTTACACTCACTTACCTTCTGGGAAATTTTTCATATGTGGCTGCATCAGAAAGTCAAAAGTCTACTAGCTCCTATCAGTTCCTTAGTTCAAAGCAGCAAAAGCAAACTAACTTGTGAAGAACCAATTTATCTATTGCTCCTTTTCCTGATGGAACCCAGCACCTGACAAACCCAGGTGATAATCTTTAGAGTCAGGTGTAGAGGTATAGCAACACTAATGATCTACAGAAAAAAAATATCTCAGGGGTCTAGCTCTATAAGGAGCCACTAAGAAAAATCCCTCACACTCTACTTGCACCATTTAACATTTAATCGAATGCTTTCTTAATAATGTCTGGCAAATAAGTGGAAACCCATAAAATAAACAATTTAACTGTTAAAATTCTGTTTGTTCACATTCACTAGCTTACACTAGAAATTTCTCAATTACTCCACCTGTAGCCTCAGCACTGGCTATTCTGTTAGACTTTCCAAGGAGCCAAAAGAGACCAACTTGTTTGAAAGTGACAGCATGAAAGGTGTAATTGAAATTGAAATGCAGTTTGTTGAAATTGAAATGCAAAGGATGCACTGATTTGGGAAAAACAGGCTTAGCAGTCAGTGTCCTAACTCGGTGAACGGCTTTTTTCCGTAACACATATATAACATTATGTTAAAACAAGATCATGTCACTGCATTGCATCCAACTGTTTCACTATAAAACAATGAAGAGACAATCTGAGCAGGAAAAGAAAGTGCCCTAATCTTTACTGGTTGCCTTCATCGATTTTCCCGATTTTTTTTTAAATCAATCGTGCCATATTTTGACATATCAATTACATTGCAACATGTCAAAACCATTGTCGTATTTTGTGCTTTGACTTTTGTCATGAAACACCATACACACGAAAAAGAAAGCTTGGAATTAAAATGAAACTCTGCTTGATATGAAATGTCATAATTTTCCCATTATATTTCTCCGAGGGAATTTTAATCAAAGTCCATACAACGTAATCAGAGGTACATGTATTTTTTCCATAACTTTTCCCACTGAAAATGTCTTTTGACA
>NW_009259035.1:3522801-3589718 GCF_000687185.1 Egretta garzetta | reverse complement strand
ACACTTCTTTATTGCAGATATTTAGTAATAATTACTGTTATTCATTCAGCACCAAACATAACAGGCAAACATAATATGACCAAACGTAATACATAATCCATTGCATTTTTGAACACAAAGCATTTTTTGATTGTGGCAACAAAGATAACGTAGAAAATTCGGTTTTTGCCAAGCATCTGGAGAAGTCTGCGCAATTCATACTATTTACAAAGAATCAGCAAAAGAGAGATGGAACGGATCTTAAGAGGTCATTTAAGTCCCCGCAGCAGGATCAACTATATATAAACCATTCCTGTCAGATATTTGTCTAATCTATTCTTCAAAATCTCCAAAAGATGGAAATACTGCAGTCTCCCCAGGCAGTCTATTTCAATGCTTCACAATCTTTACAGTTTAAAAGTGTTTCTTAATATCTAACCTCAGACTCCCTTGCTGCAATCTACTTGCATTATTTCTTGCCCTAAGTACATTTGGAGACTCCTTTGTTCCTGCACTCGTCCAGTCATTTGTGACATCACTGAACAGTGTTACTGCCTTCCGTTTTTTAAGTTAAATAAACCCAATTCCTTCACCTTGCCAAATTTATCCATATTTCTAATATGGACAATCCTTTTTGGGCCTCTCTTCTTCATCCCCTATAGTTCAGTTCATGGAAGAATACAAGAAAGGAATCTTCAAACTCATGCAAGAGCGTTCAGCAATACAACTTAGTAGACCACTAACTGAGCTGCATTTCTGCAAAAGGACCGGAAAACCAGGGACAACATACTCCAGCAAGTCTTGTTGCTAGTTCATACCTTCTTTTTACTTCTTCTACTAAAAACTTGTGAAGGGGTTGCACTAGTCAAAGAAAGAAGGAAAAATTGCGCAAATGTCCATCCATGTGCTTTACTGAATGTGGTGCCCTTGCTATAAAACTCAGTTCCTGAGGCTTCTGGGAAATACAGGCTCTACCTTGCTCTTACAGTGAATTATGGAAGTCCACCCTGGAGCAGTCTTACAGCTTCTGTGAAAACAAGAGATCAACAGTGGCGACGGGGTGCCTCGTCTGGAGGACAAGCTTTATGCTTTAAAGCTTAGAGGTATAACTCTAACTTAGAGGTGTGAATACCACAGACTCCTAAACCCAGGGATGTTAACTGCTTAGAAATGCTGTCTTCAACAAAAGGCTCTAAACCATAAATCTTACTATATTACTGATCTCTGAAATGGCCTCTCCACTTCCTAGTTGGTAACAAGCTACAGAGCATTTTTAGGTTGATAAAGGGAATCGTGAATGGTGTATACAAACTTCTCTGCAACAGTAGATACATTTCTTTAAGGTTAACTAAAAGTTTATTTCCTCCACCTCTTTCACTAGTCAACAAAACTAGCAAGTCGCATCTTTGAGACAGCTCTACAAAACTGCAATACAACATCCTTATGCTCTTTGTAAACCACTCGTTAACAATATTATGAAAGCTTGGACAGGGTAATTATTTAACTGTTCTTTAAGCAGGTTGATAAACAGTTATCCGAAAGCTATCAGTTATAGGAATACTGTACACTTGCACATTAGAAGCCATCAGAATATATATTAACATATCAGGGTTGTAGACAAAACAAACTAAAGAGCTGTCATCATTCCCAATTTCTCTGGGTTGGCAAAAAATAAAATAAATGACAGGCGGCATAGATTCCAGTTAGCAGAGACAGCTACTCCTCCTTCATAACCTATAGTCATGCCGGTTTAGCCCTAAACCATCCCACCCTGCTATTTGTAAGTCTAATTCCTTAGTTATGTATTTAAGAATGGTAATAAAAACTTGTTCTAGAAATTAATTATATATTCCCATCACTCACCCCTGTGCCAAAATAGATCAGTCTCAGGGCTATCTAATATCATGTTTATAAACGCAGCTCAGTTCTAATAACCACAGAAAAGCAGAAAAATGTATGTTGGAAGAGACCTTTTAAGGTCACCTCGTCCAACCCCCTGCTCAAAGCAGGGCTAACTTCAAAATTAGATCTGGTTGCTCAGGGCATCCTCCTGCCGAGTTTGGAAAACCTCCAGGAATGGAAATCCCATAGCCTCTCTGAACCCCTCTTCCAGGGTTTGACCTCCCTCATGAGGAGGATATAAGGAAAGATGTTCCCCAATATAAAACAGGACATGATATGCGGGGGAAAAAGAGAACTCCAGCTCTTAAACCCATGTAACTTACACAAAGGCAAAAGGAGAAAGAGAAAGATTTTCTAATCAGAAAATGTTACCAGCAGCAAAAGAAAACATAATACATAAATATTCCCATGTAAACAGTGTCCTTCCCTGTAGCCAGCCCGCAGAGGATGGCAATGCCATTCATTTTACAGTGCCCTAACATCATGTTTGAATTGTTTCTTTTCTACAGATATGGCAAATGAATCTCAGAGACATTTATCATACTCTCAAACAAGATCTCCTTCCCTGTTAGACATGCACTCCATTTTACACTAAATGTGATTTGGACAAGCCTGAGACGCCGGGTGAAAGAGCTGCCCTTGCTGTGAGATCTAAGAAACGCCCGAGAAGCTTCCCTGCGACTGCCTTTGGGAGTTGCACCATAGCATTACTCAATAAATTGCTGACTCCACACGCAGCACGACCCAACAAGTTGAATCTGCTTTTTGGTTAAAATAGGTTTCTTACACTTATTGATTGATTAAACACAGAAGCAAAATCTGTCTGCTTTTATTTCTTTTCTACAGCCTCATCTGATTTAGCACAAAAAAAAAAAAAAAAAAAAAAAAAAAAAAAAGTGAAGCTCTTTGCTTTCTTCTTTCAGTAGAAGAATATAAACCAATCTCCAGGCATGACAGTTCCCACCATGATGGAGACTAGCTAAACTGCCCAAACATCGTAATAGGAATATAGTTTCCTGAATTGAGAAAGCAATTACGCCAGCCTTGGCTATGGAAATTATAGTACGCATAATCTAATTCCTTTTATTTTTCAAAGGAATTCAAGCCGCTGAAATGTATGTGATTCAACAAACTATTTTATTGAACAAGCTCCTATATTCATCTGTCTTGCACGTAACAAAGAGACGACCGCACTTTCCATTTCCGCTTTCAAAATTAAAGTTACTGTAGGAAGGAGTTGCAGTACTCACAGCTATTATTGCCTCTCCAGCCCTCGCTGTGGAGGAACTAAAAGTAAAAGTCTGCTCACACACATAGAGTCAGCTTTATGCCAGATATGACTTTGTGAAGCAAGCAGGCACCAGCAGTACACAGAGGCAAAGCAGGCAATGCGTATATTCAAAAGCTGTGCTATCTTTTCACCAAGAGAACTGAAAGTGTTTCATTTAAACAGAATATGAAATCATTCCAAATATTGTGTGGAAAATTAATACTGACGGGATAAAAGTGATCACATTTACTTAGCTCCATTTGCTGATTTTTTCTAAAATGCAGGCACTATATCAGAGAGTAAAATGCAATTTAAAAATAAACTCTCTTTGACATATGATCCTTGAAATGTTGAACACGACAGAGGCACATTAACCAGCAGCCTCAGTAGACTAGTCGGCATTTACAGCTATTCAGTTCTATTAAAAAAGATAACAGGGCTCAGGATGTATCTAAATACATCTCCAAATTGTTTGGACAGTTCAACAGATATGTGGGTGTTCTAAGTAAGCCCTTAGTTAGCTACATAATTATACTTAAATTTCAACTTTGTTATCACTGTAGAATGAAAGGTGGAAGGAAATTTACAACCGATATTTTTACCACAAACTTTTCAACACTCTGTAATTCTTTAAGGCTGGGATCATACTGAGACCTCAGCATAACTTTTTTTAAAGTGAAAGATGAGAGTATTCAAAATAATAAATGAAGATGGGATCTTGAAATTATATACTGGAAAAGGGCAACCCAAAAGTCCAAAAGTTAATGGAGAGGGGGAAAACGAAAAATACTCCTTATGCCCATCCTACAACTATGTTGAAATGTGCAGGATTGATGATACTGAGTTCATGTCTCTGATGCATCTTCCTGGTAAGACTCGCCGTCAGTTTGAACTTAACATGGCAAAAGATTTGCTGTCTTTTTGGGAAAGGACCTTTTTCTTTCCCAAAGTCCTTATTCATTTTAGCTGTCTTTCCACTGAGGGTTGGTTGGATTGGTATTTTAGTTATACAGAGAGCAGGAGAAAAGGCAGGTTCAAGGAGGGTACTTACTAGAAGAAACAGACGGGATTGCATGCTCCTGGTAAGTGTCCTCTGTGAACCCACCTTTTCTCCTGCTTTCCATATAGCTAAAATTCCTGTTTATGCCTTCATCAGTATAAACTGAGATTACTGTAACTCCCCCCACCAGGGCCTTCTCTATCATCTGTGTTGCTCTGCCTGTTCAAATGAAATTTAAACGTGAACTTCAACCTTTCTGGAGTATAAACAGCTCCAAACTTCAGCACCTATCTTTGGCTACTTTCCTTTAATCCACCTGGCCATCGCTAGCCAAGCTCACTAGAGATCTTGCCTTCCTGGCAACAGGAATTGCCTAATCCTGCCTAATAGTGCCACCTCATTTCCTTGTCCCCAGGCTCCTTACCATTTGGACAACTGCTTCCACCATTTCAGCCAAGCCAATGTCTTTTAGTTTTGGCCAGATGCTTACACAATCATTTGGCTGGATTACAATAGCCAGAGAAGGCAAATAAAGCTTTCAGTTTTCTTCAAACAAGCCAAGGGAAAACTAAAATCTGCGCAACGGCAGTATACACCACTTGACAAAATCTTAGACTGAAAGGGTTTTTACAGCCACAAGAAAAACCTGCAACTCTTTGGGAAAACCCACTGAAATTGGTTTTCTGCATGCAGCCTTACAAAGAATCATAACAACAGATGAAGTTCAGATGCTGTGGCAGGTAGCTGCCTTTATCATTTGCTGAGTGTAATAAAGATTTTTGTGCAATTAATCAGAGTCATGAATATGTTACGCTTGTGTGTTTCTTCATGTAGGCAGACTTTTGTCCATGTAGAAAAGTCAGAGGCTATGGCTGGAATTCCAGTGCCATTTTTTAGGTAGGATTTCAGAGAATGAGAACTGTATATCATCACATATTCTACTTGGTTTCAGAATAAATATCGTTATACCACATCCCACTACACACGTGGGGTCTGTGACTACAAATTAAGATCAGAGTAGCAGCTAAATATTTTATGTTTTCTGAACAGCTCATGCAACCTAAATCTATATTTAATGAGTGCATCAAATATAAACAGAAGCAAATGTTGGCCTCGTTTGCCCAAAACATCTGTTATTAATATAATTATTTTTTCTTGAGAAAAATTCCTTTCTTGCTGTAATCAGATTCAAGAAAGTTCTTATCTGATTGTTTCCTATTTTGTTTTTAAGTAATTTTCCACACAATTTGCCATAAAATGATAAATTAGCACCAAGAAAAAAAAAGGGACATGCTGCTTAGCCCCTGCAAAATTTGAGAAATGTATTTAAACGTCTTTGGTTGACAACCAAACTAACGTGGAGCAAGCCCTGCTTTTATTTAGAGGAGGGGAAAGAAATACATGGCGTAGAGGATGAACAGTAGGAAAAGGAGTAAAAAGTTATCAGGAAAGTGGGATCGAAACAGATGAGAGAGTGAATTTAGGAAAGAAATAGGGCAAAGAATGATACACATACTCTGAAGAGCAAGTAGGAGGAAGAAAGTATTGTAAAACAATGAAATAAAGGATATATGGGGTATATATTGAAGAAGAGTAGATGATGTGAAATCATGGCAACTGAAAGCCTAGCAGCCAAAGCAACATCAGGAAGAAAGAATAAGAGTTAGCATTCAGACAAGCTAAAATTAAGGAGAAACAGAGGCTGTTATACTGAAAACAAAAGGCAACAAAGCTATAGGAAAGTGCTAGGAGAAGGGAAGAAGTAGCGTGGGAGAATTGAAGAGACAGTGTAAAGACAATCTAGACTTTCACATTTAAAGTGGTTCAATTACTTTTGAAAAGTAAAGGCATGGGTTTATTACTTTCAGTAAGTTGAGGAGGAGTGGGGGAAAGCTCTTCAGAGCAGGATCAGTTCTGAATCTGAAGAAGAGCAGATATAATATTCTAGGAACAATTAGTATATTAATCATTTACCGCATCACACAAGAAGTAAAACCAGACAATCCTGCAACATGAAGAATCCTACCTGAGCAATAGGGGAATCTAAGAATTTAATATAACACATTCAACATCAATTCATCAGGCACAATGGCTGTTTGTTTATGTAAAATAATGTATCAAGAGCTTTATGAATTTTGGCTCGGGGACTTGGAATGTTTGGTACTTGAAATTTTAATAGGTTTGAGAGAAGAAAACTCTGCAATGAATAAAGATGTTTTATCTTACAGGCATCTCGTACACTGTTTAAATATAATTTAAAATATATTAGCTATCAGAACCAAAACTGTTTTAAAAATAGACTTATGATGAGTTTAGGGGTTAATTTTCCCACAAGAATCTGAAATACATCACAAAAGTATTGTATAAGGTATATAATGTGTCAGCTGCTTTTGTAGCTTTTGCTAATCCATTTCTTAGCCTTTAGAGACCTTTGCTCCTGAAGCACGCATTCCACCTTTACCATAATGCCATCCGTGGATGCCAAGCATTTTTACTATGGGAGGAGGCGGTGATGTACGCGGAATTATTATGTGGCTCAATGAGCTGTGACACAAGGTACAACAGTAATACACTCAGGGTTGAGCAGTGAATTTTAAGGCAAAGCCTGGACTTGAGGGCTTGAGAGCCTTGTCACCACATAAGGGAGAGCTCTGAGTAGATGTGGGTGAAAGAAAAGGTGAAAGAAAGAAAAGGGGTGCACTGTTTGGAGGTCAGGCACTGGCCACTGGCAGTGGTTGACCTAATGTGATGCTCACCAAGTCTGACTTTTTGCTGCCACGATGATGCATGCTTTTTGCAATGGTTTAAACGAAGAACACTGCCTGGACTCCAAAACCCAGCAGCGATAGCTCTTCCTTAGGAGATGAGGAAACAGACTGCATCTGGCTGGGATGGAATTAACATTTTTTGTAGCAGCCTGGATGGTGCTGTGCTTTGAATTTGTGGCTAAAACGGTGTTTTGGTTATTGCTGAGATTTCTCTTTTTCCCACTCTGCCACCCTGGTTAGTAGGCTGGGGGTGGGTAAGCAGCTGGGAGGGGATGCAGTTGACCCAAACTGACCAAAGGGATATTCCATACTGTATGATGTGGTCAGCAATAAAAGCTCAGGAAAAGGTGGAGGAATACAGGATGTTTGGGGGTATGGCATTTGTTTTCCCAAGCAACTCATGCTTATGTCCTGCTTTCCAGGAAATGGCTGGACAACTGCCTGCCAATGGGAAGGAGTGGGGGTTGGACTAGATGATCTCCTGAGATCCCTTCCAACCCTTGCCATTCTGTGATTCTGTGAATAAATTCCTTATTTTACTTTGCTTTCATACACAGCTTTTGTTTCACATACCAAACCGTCTTTATCTCGATCCCTAGGTCTTCTCATCTTTCTTTTGTTTTCTCCCTATCTTGTGGGAGAGGGGGGTAAATGAGCAGCTGGGTGGGTGCTTGGCTGCTGGCTGGGGCCAACCCACCTGAGGCACAGTTTTTTGTTTTTCACAATATAGCTTGAAATTACAATCAGGAACAACTTATTCCCCCCACAACTACCATGAGAAATGCAGGAGCCTCTCTTATACCGAGATGCTGCAGCACAAATGTTGCAACAGGTTGATAATGATAACATAAAAGCTCTTCCCCGTTCCAAAATTCTACACCACAAGGTGTGTGGTTCCGCTTGGAAAAACAGCTTTAGGCCTTTATAAATATATTTAACTTTTCTGACTTATTTGACAGATATTTGACTACAAGAGCCAGAGGTAGAGGAACAAACCACAAGATAAGAAATTTTACTGTGCTTACACAGTTCTGAAATATGATGCTGTGTTGGTGCAACCTAAGGGCTCAGACTCTCAGTAATCTATCTGGAACGCTAATTAATGCTGAAAACATATGAAGACAGTTTAACATTCCTCCTGGGTGGACTTCCTTAGAGATAAGGATATCATCAGTCTGATATATTTGTATTGTATTTCTCGAAAATATAGCATCTTCTCAAAAATAAATATCAGCTTGCTGAGCTTCTGTGAACCAGTGCAATTTTGCCTGCTGCTATTTTCCTAGGATAGGAACATGATGAAACACTGATTGAAACGATAGATCAATGTAGTACTCAGATGAAGCCTGGCTGAAAACAACGGTTTCTCACCTCCACATTGTGCATTGATCTTAAAATTTTAGATCCTGGATTCAAATCTGGAAAGCACTTGAATTTCTAAATACAGCTGCCAGCAGACATCTGCCTGCCTTTGTACTGAAGACAGCTGGTGTGGGAGAGTTAATAACAAGGAAAAAATATAAAAAGGAACAGAGTCCTCCGTCATGATTGAGAGTCAAATATTAATATTTTCCACTACAGACAAGTCCAAAGAGCTATAATTTTTATCTCTTATTGAGCAACACAGTCTTAATAAATCCTAGGTATGAAATAATGGGTAGAAGAGGTCAGGAAGGCCACAATGCTATACTTTTAGCATTAGCCTAAAGACAGAGCTGAAATATGTAAATTATGCTGCTATTTTCACTGGATCTTTTGTCATTGTTCCTTCAGTGAGTATGAGGGAAGAAGTGAGGAACTTCAAAAGAACAGATAACATCTGAAGAATGGACAAGCTGACAAAAGAGATTAGTGATGAGATGCAAGAGATCAGCCCAGCCAGATAATCCTCAACATCTGTGTAAGAAATGAAGGAGCATGTGAAGGTTATGTACAGGACTACTTTTCCTAGCCAGAAGCGTCTGCAGGACAACAGAAAAAAGTTAACATTAAAGACAGTTAACATAAAAAGGTTACCATTAAAAGTTAAACAGCAGTCACTGCTGCTTTATAAAGTGGGAGCCATGTGCTACATGAACAGGACTTACTGCATGTGAGGCAAGAGGTCTGCTCCAGTATGGAAAAAGCCACAAAGAGGAGAAGGAAAAAAAACAAAATAAAAATGTACGTGTCAGGAGGTTGCTAGTCTTCATTGTCCCTCAATATCAGGCATCTCTCCCATCCACTAAGTCTTGGCTGTATTTCACAGACTTTTCCTGTTTTCTTTCTTGCATCATTTTCTCAGTACGTTCTGGTGCTGACACTGACTTCTGGACTCAACACTTGCTACTACGTATATAGTAGTTTATACTTCTCAAGATCAGTATGTTGAGTTGTCTGCAGGCTTGCCCAAATATCCTCAGTTAGGGCATACGCTTTTTGGATTATACTAGAATGGCTTTCACCCAGTTGTGCGAGATACAGGCCTGATAGAAATGCACAGTTTCTGCTGTACAATGTGGCGGCTGCACAAAAAGTGATCCCCAATTTCCTAAACTACATTCACATGCCAGGGAAGTACCAGAACTTCTCCATTTTCACAGTCTTTCTCCATGTATCACAGTCTGACATGCAGTATGTATTAACTAGAGAGATAGAGCCACGTAAAGTGAGCAAGACACTTGGAAAAGGAAATCTTGTGATTCTGCACATGCTTAGCACTTTGATGTGCATCAGTAACTTGAGGCAGGTATGCAAATGAATCTGTGAATTCAGGAATTCGAATTTAGAAATGACATGGGACTGTAATGTATTTTATACTTTACCCAGAATAGCAAAACTTTGACCTTAATGATTTGGTACAGGAACCATTTACACCTGGGAGCAGAGATTCTCATCAGTCCCAATAGAGCCCACCAGCATTGCACGTCTTGCTCAGAAACCTGGGTCATGCCATGTTACTAATTCATAAATTGTAATACCCATCTACCTAACAGGCTTTTCTGTGACTTAATACCTTAGTGTTCTTAGCATCTATGAAAGGTACCTAAGATATCTTGGTGAATGCTGCATTTAAAAACCTGAATAGGTAAGCAGTTTGATTACTTAGTGTTACATCTCAGAAACAGCCAAGTGCTTTGGAGTTTCAGGGAAAGTTTGCATATGAAGAAACCTCTATGAGTGTTAGATATAATGCATTAACTTGAAAAATTACTTCTGGAAGAGTCTGTTCTGTAGCAGCAATCAGATACTGCTATATCATCTTATAGCTATCATCTTTTACTTAATTGTTGTAGGATCAAATTCATCAGACCATCAAAAAACCCCCTTTGAGAAGCAGAGCTGATATAAACCAGTGTAGCTCTAGTGATTTTAATAGAACCACACCAATTTATGCTAGTTCAAAGCAATAATGTAGGCCTTCTGTTATTGTTGAAACTCACACTTGAAAAATAAATAATTCTACATGTATGCTTTAACCAACAAGGACTAGAATCATAGCACATATGGCAGATAGTCAGGCCCCCAAAATCCCTAGTATATCCCACAATGCTACAAAACATCTCGACTATGGCCCGCTACTAGTGGTTTTGTTGTTTGTTTGATTTTTTTTCAAATATATTTGAAATATGTTTGCATTGACAACTAGTGTTGTTTATATGGCAGCCCATACAGAATGCTGTTAAGGTATTTTTTTAAAATATCTGCAGAATTCCCCCAGCTGTAAGAAATTAACCTCTTTTTGGTGAGGTACCTTGCGTTCCCACACTAGTTCAGTTACAGTTAACATCCACTATTGATTTTTTTCCTCATGTCTGTGCCAGTATCTGAAGCACAACGACAGATCCCTACTTTATGGAAATACATTTGCAACCTTTTCCTCGTTAGCTGGAGCAACCTTGCCTTGCAGCGATCAGCCTTGACTAGCAGCACTGTCCAGCTCTTTCAAAGTCTGACTTCTGCTTTACAAAGGGAAAGAAGAGGAGGGAAATCTAGGATTTAGAAACAGCTGTGAACCCTCTTTTGCTTCCACTCCAAAGGACTATTAAAATATTTTAAAATTAATGTCTGAAAGAAATGTCATTGATGCACCTATAGCACGAGCATTAAGATAAAATACAGTGGCATCTAGAGTGTCCATTGACAATATTTTCAAGCAGTTACAAAGATTTACCTTTACAGATGAACAATCCCTGGCAGAAGAAGTCTTCTGCATGGAAAAAGTAGAGAATAGAGATGATCTGCTATTTTTAGGACTAAAACTTGTGCCTTGCCATACTGTGAACCCCAAATACACTGTTTAAACTGTATTCCTGTTTCCCTAAAGGATCCGATTTACCACAACTGGTAAGTATGTGCATAACCCGGATTCAAATCTCTCCTGCTGTGTATCCCTTTTTTCTTAGATTTCCAAAACCATAAAGATTGAACATTACCCAGTAATATAGCACCAGGAGGAGCCACCTGTGGCTGGAGCAGTCTGAAGATTTCTTAGCAATGTCTTCCAAGCACATAAAGCAACACCAAAGGCCAGAAGTTGTGAGACAATGAGAAGCAGAGGGTTCCTGTAGTCCAGTATGTTGACATAGGCTCATACAGGTTTGCTATGTAATTGTCTTCCTTACAAGCTTTAATTCATAAATTAAAGCCTCTGTGTTTTCTACACGCTAATCACGAATCTATAAGTAAAATGATCAGAATATCTGAAAAGATCTGTGCATAAGAAAACTGACTGGAAAAAAGGAAGCTAAGTTTGAAAATAACAGCTTTACCTGAACCCTTGGACAAATTTATTTCTGTGCTTTTCATTTCTGTCCAACTCTACTTTTTATTTAGATTGCTTTCTTCAGAGAACTGGAATATTATCACACAAGGGTTTTTCACAGTCCCAGTGATCTTTGCTATACCTCCGTAAACTTTATTTTTGAAGTTATTATTATCCTTACTTTTTTAAAAATGATTTTTTCCCAACAAATTTCCTCTAACCCTTACACATTCTTTTTGTGAACATTAGTGTTCCAGGGTAAACATTTTATCATCAGAAAAGAATAAAAGGAAAATAAAAATTTATTCTAGATACTTATTTTAGATAGGGAAATTTCATTGTGTTATATGCTTTTTCTATTTGGAAGAACATAAGGATATCAGAGAGAGAGGATGAAAGTCTTTAGACCTGTCAGTCTTGCTATACATGTGGAGCTCTAGCAGTGTCATGACCTCAATTCCCCCATGATACTTCCATCGATAATACTAAAGATGTGGGTAGAGTTTGCAACCTCTTCAGCTCTCTGCTAATTTGTCACTCTGCAAGTCCTGGAGCTAAGAAACTCCCAGGTTTTCTGTCTTCTATTCATATTTTATAAAAAAGTTAATTACAAGACTTAGAAGTCAAAAAGCTGAATGAAGCTCAGCTGGTTTTAGTGTAAGGACAATGAAAGATAATTATCTAATCTACAGCAAATTCAGTGGCATGTTCAGTAAAAGAAAAGGTTTTAAATATATATTTGAAAGTAGACATTTGTTGGCCAAATACTAATTTCTGAAAATGCTCATCTGATGCAAATTAATTACCCAGCCTATACATTTTCAGTATTTGGAAAAAACATTTACAATGAAGTAAAAATATATTTTAAAGCATGCACCAAAACCTCACCACCCTCCTTACAACTAAGTAAGCATACAACAAGCATCTCCTTTTTCTTTTTAGAAACACCTCCTCTGATTTCTGTCATCTACTATATTGAGGTACCACAGAGCCCTACATTTTTAATAATCTTTCTAGATGTAACTTCAGAACTTCAAAGGTGTTTAGATACCTAATTCCCTTTGATTTAAATGAGAACTAGGCAGTTAAACAATAAAATGTGCTTGAATATGAAAAAAGAAATTGTCATTTTTTTCAGAAAAATATTATTTAAATGTTTAAAATATACCTTACATAACCACACTCAAGCAAACAAAATGTTATCACAACTGTATAGGAGGAAATTTTCAGCTGGTCAGGGTGTTTTCTTTACTGAATTCAGTGGATTACTCAAACAGTCATTGACATCATGGAGTCAGTTTTGGGAGTAAAATGTCTTCGAGACTGATTCAGGAAAGGTCTGGATAATGAAAAATGGCACTACCCGGCTATCTGTGAGAGTCATCTTCCCTTCTACTCTGTCCTCACCTGAGCCATCTTCCCCTTTCTCTCTTTCCCAGTCAGCTTTGTGTTACTCCTCCTCCCCTAGGTTACGCCCACACGAGGATGTGAAGCGGCCCCCGTGCCAGCCAGCAGCGATTCCCAGTCACGGTGCAGAGGCTGAGAAGTTCCAGGGGCCATTCCCAGTGGGTGTTTTTATTCAGCACGATAATTCTGGGGGACAAAGTGAACTCCCTGGAATACACGATGGCTATTCATGTCAGCTGACTCAGTGCCTGGGAATACAGTGTCAGTGTCCTCTACATCTTTGTCTATGCTGACACGATTTCCGCCTGCCCTGCTTCTTGTTTCTCCCATTAAGTCAGCTTTTACACATCCATGTCTTTCTAGCATGGGAAAGGGAAAGGAAAGGGTCAGAGTCTGCTCCTGAGCTGCAGTAGGTCAGGCAGGACAGGTAAGTTGAGAAAGAGTGGAAAGATGAGGATTGAGAAGCCCTAGAGGTGAGACAAATAGGGCTTTCTTTTCCTGCTGACACTGGCAAAGAGATGACTATGGTTTCCTTGGAAAAGCTGCCCTCCGTTGCTGCAGAGGACATTAGCAGGTGCAAAGGGTTAGCCAAAAATGACATTCAGGTTGCTCAGTTACTTGAAACATCCAAAACTTGTCCCATTTGGCTTCAGCAACATAATCAGTCTGCTGCTGTCTTTAGTGCTACTGCCTATTTTGTCTGCTGCTTGGAGCCAACCCTTCATAAGGACGGAAAACAGTCACAACAAAGATCTGAGGACTGCAGAAAGGCTCAAATGTAAACCTAAGATAAAGTATCTTTTTTTTTTTTCTTTTCTTTCTGGAAATGAATACTGCTAATGAAATCACCTTGATTAGTCTCAGAAAGAAAGTGTCAACATCTGAATGATATCATGAATGGATATTACACAAGAAAATTCAAAAAGTACATTTGCCGTATTATCTTTCAGTTACATAAAACCGATGCCAGTTGAATGTGAACCTTTTAATGTATGATGAGTAGGGGAAAACCACCATCTGAAAAGTTCCAAAATACGCATTAGACTTAATAAGTCTTCTGTAATATGATTAAAGAGCCACAATTAAGGACAACTTAAGCTTATTTCACAATGATTTATTCTTATATGGCATTTCTCCAAAATGCCATTTCACCATCAACCCCTCAAGTTCAGTCAAACCAGCCCAAAGTAAATCTTTACTAAACAACAGAAATTCAGTTTCTTTCTTCTTGGCATACCACATGTATGCCTGAAAGAACAGACGAACTAACTGAAACAGCACTATCAGAATCTGTGTAGGTGTAGAAACAACTTTAGGAACACACTTTCATAAGGCAACAATGTATACCTCCCACTGGTTTCAATTAAACTTCAAAGAAAGCCTAAGATTACAGAAGTTACTTTAATTTTATAAACCAGGACTAACCTTTGTTCACAGAGCAATTTTCAGAAGTGGATCTAATCAAGCCTAAATAAGCCCACATAAAGAGTCTCAAAAGATATGACTTATGTGTTTCTCCAGCCCTCAGTCACATATGAAATCAACTTGGGCTTCAGGTTCACGCTCACTTATTAAGGATGCAGGCCATCCGATCCCCTTGCCAAGGCCGGTGTACAGTATGGAAAGTAGGACACGATGAACCAAAGAAGAAACTCATAAAAAAAATCCAGCCAGCAAAAATGACTAAAAGAGGTAGATAAAGCACACGTGAGAAGAGTGGAGAACTGCCTTCTCCCATAACTTTAGGGTTTCTTTTTTTATGGCTCAAGGGCATGTAAATGACATTTTGATAAGTGGAACTCATTGTAATATTGGAGTCCAAGTCTTGAACTACATCGCTTCCATATCAATTCTAAATTCAGCCTCAAATGACTGCTGTAATATCATAGTCTTCTATATAAAATACACAAACTTTCAGAAAAATACTGTCCTAGAATAATTTACTCAATGTTTATATACTGTTTGGGTTTTTAGAAAAAACTTGTAACAAGACTAAGGTATGACACAAACATTCTCTTTTTAATCTGGACACACTCCCACAGCAATGCCTTTTTTAAAAAGCAAATCTGCTAAGTGGTGTATTTAAAATATGCCCAAGCTATATAAACCCTTCTAAGGCGACAAAATACTTAGAACAGTATATCATAGTAAGTGTTTGGGGTTTTGGGGTTTTTTTTTAAGATTTAGGGGAATAGCTGCCCAGCTTTTCTGCAGAAGTTTGTGAAAAACACAAAAATGCATCAATGGTTGAGGCAGCAATATATAAATCCCTTACCTTTGCATGTAAAATATAAGGATTTGGATGTGCAAATGTCATGAAAAAATCTTGCTTGTTAAATCACAAATAGCCATTGCATTTTCTGAAACAGAAGGTATGATGCTTCCATGTCTGGCTATATCCCAATTTGGGTAATTGCATCCTACCTGCATAAATTGCATTGGCAGTTTTCATTAGGCATGATATTCTTTATTTCCAACCTTACATTGTTGCTATATGCTATTAACACACAGCTTTTTGTGCTTCAGCCAAGAATAGCTGCATGTCTGTGAGGAAAAGCCTGTATATTCATTCCTTTTTTATTCATCCGTTCCCCACTGCTCCCCAAAACCAGTATTCTGGATAAAATTAAGAAGCAACTGTGAAATCAATACTACACTGCAGTAAGTCTCAAATGTTACACACACACTGCTTTTTAAGGTTATAAAATAACCGTTAAAAAGAAACATTTTTTTTTCTTGTTTTTTAGACAATTGTTGAGGTAGTTATAAGCTTTTGAGCGTTTGGTTTTGTTCTGCTTTGAATGTTTAGACATTTGATTTGCTTATGGCAAGAGAAATGAAAAATCAAAATGGTATTCCATTAGAATTTCATCTGAAACTAAGTATTAAGAAAGTTTCAAAAAACCTAAAAGAAATCATCCCCCCTACATAACATACAACATGCAGCCCAAGTCCTGATGCAGAACCTGAGAAAATCATCGCCTGTGTTGATGGAGCAAAACCAATGGCAGTGAGGCTGTGTCTCCAATGCAGAATCTGTCCCCAGAGAGATCTTTCTATTTATTTTGATAATAACATCTGCCTCTGCAGATTTATGTTCATTTGTAAAATTCTGCACCAAGCTAGTCTATTTCTTTACAGTTATAGTACATTGCTTTTGCTCACAGTTTGCAAGTAAGTGTTTACGAAATAACAATTTTCAACTTTTCAAAGTCAATTAATTAAAAGAGTAATGAATTAGATATGCATTAGCATCTCTTCCAAGATATGTGTTGAGAATAAAAGTCTGAGCGGATTTGGTACCGAAAAATTGCCTGTCATTTCAGAGGAAAATTCAGATTGTGGTAATAGAGTCAGGAAGACAGTTTGGACTAAATTGTTGCAGAGAACAATCTCCCTAGCTTGTGGTTTTTGTTTTTAACTCTATGGCCTCTGCAATGGAAGATAAAGCATTGAGACAGCAACATTAGCCCCGTTTTGCAGCATCAGCAGCATAAATAGAAAGATATCTTAAGGATGATGCTCAGTTGTGCATTCTTCACTGCCTTTGTTCTGCCCGAAGTAGAAGGTAGATAAGGTAAGGTAGTTCCATCTTCATTTATCCAAAGATCTTGTTGACATTCCATAAGCTAGATCCTTGGAAGACATTTTTTATAACGTCAGCCTTGATGAGCTGAAGACAGGAATGAATGTGTTCTCCTGTGGCAGCAGAGAGTTTTTCAGATCATCTACCACAATTCCATCATAAATGATAACCAGAAGGAGGTTATTATTCTCTCTCTCTTCAAAAGTGTGATTAGACTAGAAGCTATACCCACAGCTACTGATCCTAGGAAAATATTTTCTTATACATTAGCGTATGAAACCAGCAGTGGATTTGGGGAGGAGGAGGGGAGAGGGCTGCAAAGGACAGATTATCCAACACAGTCAATAATCAAGGCTTTAGGCAGTTGCACTGGAAAAAAAAAAAAAATAGCACTCTAAATGGACTTCTGTCAGGCCCTGAATTTTTTATTTTTCCAGCAACTTTATTGGATCTAACATAATGACTTAATATCCCTTGCTATTGATAAAAGAGCTCCATAATGACGTGACACCAGTAAGGTAATTCTCAGGGTTAGAACTGACAGCAAGAATACGTGGATCCACATTGGCAAGACTGTGGCTGTCCACTCTATTTCTTGATGGATAACTGAAGAAATACCTTTTCTCTTAGTGGCATGAGATTACCGACACCACAAGAATGCCAAAGGCATTCTCTCATAGGTGCACTTTGCAAATTCACTATATCTGACAGCCAAGGCAGACAAAGCAGTTGTAAATCATTCTAGACAAATTTTTATCTTTGCCAATAACTCCTGAAGATTTCTATGAGATGGAGATGCCAGCGAAGAATGGCCATCACCATACTTAAGGACTGTGATTAGCCTTTCTGGAGACACACTAAATATTCCCTGAAGTGATGAACCTAGAGAATGTAAACATATGGCCTTATAAAAACTTGCTAAATTGTTTAAAGACCAGCAGAGAGATTAGGTATTACTGTGAAGGTTCCGTCCTCTCTTGTGAAACCAGATCAACAGTGATGCTCACAGTCAAAAGCAGAAATCAGTTCGACTTATATTTGAATGGGCTTAGTATACACATATGATTAAAACTAAAGAAAAAAATGGCAGAAAATGTGCTTGCTGAGGAATGCTGTTCTATAGCTAGCAAGTCAGGTGAGCACTAAGAGTTGTGGTGGTATGAAAAGAAAGATGACTGACTGCCTGCAAATCTCCATGACTTGGTTAGCAGTCAGTTGCAGTGCCATTTGATCTGCAAATCATTTTTTCCTCCCAGTTCCAAGGAGATGACCTTTCCTTTGGGGTTTGCCTCAAAGGTGATAATGAAAGAGAGGACAGCTCTCATATTCTGAAGGTTGGAAAACACTTTAAAGGTGCTCAGTGTCTGAAGTTTTAGCTCTTTTAAATTAAGACTACAAGTTTTATCAGCAGAGATCTAGCACTCATAATTAGAATTCCACTAAGTAAAATATGAGCTGTTCTGTTAGCAATGGGGAAAAAAAAAATCTGTTTTTCTAAATCTTAAAACCAAATATAATGAACCTATTCTATATTTAGGCCCATGCTTTCCTAATTTTTTACTGGAAAGAAAGTAAGTCTTTATATCTGGTATTCATACAGCCAGTGCAAGTCTCCACAGCCTCTGCTGGACAAAGAAATGAGTATGGCCAGGGTAACCCATTCAGAGTACTGCTGAGATCTGTGTTGTTTGTAAATTTTAGTTTCTTTTTTTTTTTCTGATAAAGCCTTTGAAGTGAGTAGAACTATGAATATTACTCATCATCTTGCACAGGCAAATCCACAAGGCTCAACTGCCTCCACTGCCTCCAGAAAGGATGTGCATTTCCAACATTGCTCCAGTGGAGGTCAGTGGAACCTACAATTTGTTTTATTGTGTTTATTCTATTAAACAGTCTAACTCCCAGTTTTTGTCTGATTTCCAAGCCATGATCTTGTGAGGTTATAGTAAATACCAAAACCATTAAAGTATTTTCACGTGCAACTCTGGTAATGGTTTATGGTGGTTTGAATATTATCTTTGAGAACCGATCATAGTCTGTTGATTCATAAAGTCAGGAATCACAGTTCTGAACAGAAAATGCTTTTACTGTAGATAAACATACTGCTTCTAGGACTATATGCATTCTTTATCGGTAACAAAAATGAATGCTATGGAGTGCATAAAAGATTAATTATTACCAGCAGACAACATCTCTACATCAGTAAGATGAAGGAGCAATGCTTCAAAAACTTAATATTTAAGAAATGTTTCAGCAGCAAAACTTGAAACAAAATCCCTCCCTATCAAAGAAATTTTAGTGCACTGAGCATGCAAATTAAATTTCATAATGAAACGGTTACAATAAAAGCCTCTTAATGTTCATATGAACTCTTAAAGCAAATATAAAATGTTTCAAGGAGATGCTTTTGTTTTCGCAGTGTTTACTTCACATCCCTGCCATAAATTAATCAATTTCACTGTAATTCCCTGAGATTGCTCAATTTAGTGGCACAGTAAGCAACATTAAGAACTGCTTCTTACTTCAGGACACAAAAAAGTTGACCACTTTTGCAAATGGGGAATACCACACTTGTATTTTTCACTACAAATTCTCTCCATCCCATTTGTGTTTTATTTCTATTCAAACCTCCAAGGCATACCATCTGCACTGTCAGCCTTCACTCTAGATTTGATGTTTGGGTTGAGGTGAAGTTAAAAAGAAAATAAAATGATATCCCTAAATATTGAAATGTGATTAGCCTGATGCAAATCCCCTTCTTCCTCCTCCAAGTCCTGACATGATCTGACTGACCACTCTTGAGGGTACTGGATTTGTAAAAAGCACATATTCAACCATTTCAAAGTGTGTGTGGGGTTTGTCTCTTTCAGTGCCTCTAGAAGGAATATCCATCCCAAATCAGCAGCACTTTTGGTTTCTGGCCAAATGTTAGAGCACTCATTATCTCCCACAGCTTGCAATTAGAGCATGTTTTTCCTCTTGGGGAAACTAACGCCTTGGCAATGGATGGAACCAGAGCACTTCCACTGCTTCCTGAAGGTAACTGACTGATCAGTCAATCCATGGCTTTATGGAATGTCTTTCATGTTCAGAAGATCATTGGCTTCAGGAAGTTTTCTTCACCAATTGTTTCACTCATATTCTACAAGAATGACGTTATGCTAATCCTAAGTAGATGGCAAACTGGAAGCTTCTCTGCCTCTGTCAAAGTTTACCAAAATCTTCAGCAATAGTTCTGTTTTGAATCCTTGACATTAATGCAACGAGTTTTCACAAGCTGACTGACTGAAATGCTTTGCATCCTTTGTATGGCAATTATTTTAAAGATTGGTGATACTATTTTTTTATTTGGCCATAGTAACTGTCTGGGACAAGGGCACATTGACTTCAAAGAAGGTATGAATTCTTCACGGGCATTTAAGCTATTACTGCTTCCTGAGGTGTACCGGGGATACTGCAAGGTTTTTTTAGAAAGAGCTCAAGAGAAGAGCTTCAGATCTGCTTGGACTGTCTAAGCATGTCTGTATCAGTTACTACATTTTTGTCAGCTGTCTCTGCCCGTGTCCCAATAAGGGGGCAATGGCCATCTGCCGGTGCTGACAGCATCACAGCCAAGTGCTGCCCTATGACTGAATAAGAGACATCGGGACTTGACTGCAGTTATACATGGATGTAGGAGGGGTTGCTCTTCGTGGATAGAATTTCTTACCAATTGAGAATATCAAATAGCACTCGCTCACTGAAGTGTTCTGGCTATCCCTTATCCACCTTAAAAATTACATTATCTGGAAGACTGCCATAACAATGTAGCTCTCCCTGAATGCCCTGGAATAATGGAGCAAATCTCAACCCAGATAAGGGATCTCTCTTATGTAGTCAAACACCACCTCTTTGGTTATGCAGCAGTAGGAAGGTGCTCTTCTTATTTTTAAACTACCACACTGTATCCGAAACTGAATTCTAATGTGTCCTGACAAGGAAAATTAGTCAGAGGAATATAGAAAGGATAAATACACATAAACCCACATTTTATCTCACGCCTGCCACCATCAGATAAATAACGTTTACTAACCATATTGATGCGTATACATTTACTATCTGCCACGGTATCAGCTGAGAAGCATAGACCAACATATGCAAGCAGCCGTACAAGCAACGACAAAGATAGACTAAAATATTTTTCAACATAAAATAGTGAGAGCGCTTTATGCACTCAATATGCTACAGTTCCATTTAATTTCAAGACTTCTATTAAGCATTGCTCTAATTGTACATCACTTATAGTTCTTGATCTTGAAGGCGGATAATAGATATCAAGTCATTGTGCTAGTAGCCATTCATTCAATTTATATTTTCAAAATAAAAAACATACACAACTCAAAAATCCTTATGAGCACACTAAAAGCATCATCACAAAGCCATCTGTTTTAGGCCATGTAGAGCTCAGTAACAAAACAAATGTTGCACTTCATTTTCAGATCCGGGCTTATTGATTATTTTATCTCCTGTGCTGCAGAGTATGCCAGAAGGCCCTGCTCTGGAGGCAAGTTGCAATGAAAAGAGACAAGAATTTTATTAGTGCTAGAAGATGCATAGCTCTGCTTTGGGAAAAATTACACTGCTCTCCAATGAGAAAAAATAATACAAATGAATGAGTACTGACAAAAAAGTAGAAAAAAGCCCGCAGCTGCCATAAAATTGATAAACACTGAAAGGGATCTCAAAGATAAGTGTAATGATGCCTAAGCCAACGACATCTCATTATTATCTCTCTGTAGTTGTCTGGGAGAGCAGGTGAGTCCTTGATGTGTTCTCTACCATGGCGAACACTATTTTGCCAACCAAATTAGAGATGAATCACTCACAGGATCTGCAGAAGAGTCTAGTGCAGCTCCTTTTGAGAGAACAGTTCCTTCTGACAAAGCAACACCCCCACTAACAGCATTACTGCCAGTTTTATTACCTGCTAACAGCACCTAGAGAATTCATTGCCTTTATACATCTACAATTTTAAAGGTTGGGAATGGCGCAAGGAAACGTTGCATACTCTGTGAGTGGGTGCTGTTTACAGCACTGTGATCTTTAAGGCGACACGGCAGAGTCTCTCTCTGCTTCACATATTTTCCAAATTAGAAGAAAATAATTTGGGGATGTTTTGACCCACTGTTTTCCACTGACAGAATGATGTCTTCAACAGACAGAGCTGGGAACAGCAAATGGACTAATCACTGCTGCAACCCATTCGGGCATGCAGGCACTCCCTCCCCATCACCACTTGTGAAAGGGCAAAAATCAGTGTTGTCTCAGCGGGGAAAGAAAAGGCATTTGGGTAAGCGGGTATATGCCCCTCCCTCCCAAGTGCAAAGGTGACGGTTGGACATCAGCTCCATTTTTAAGAAACCTTGCTAAGTAGCAAACACAGCTGTAAAAACCCAAATTTGTCCGTAAGCTAACGTTTTCAAAATCTCACTCGGCTCCCTCTTGGACCAATTTACTGAACGCTGACTCAGAACATTGGGTCTGTTTTTCACCTACTCTCCGCATAGAAAAACTGATTCAATTTCTTATGAATTAATTTGTTCTCACTCCACAAATTCTTATATATCTTGATGGCTTATTACTTATCTCTAAAAATAGAATATTAGCATCAATCCTGGTCCCTCACTCCCAGGGTTTTATACACCTTGATGATACCCCCTTATTCTAGTCCCCCCTAGAGCTTCACAGATCAAATTTGCCTAATCTTTCATATCTTGCAGACTGTAAATTAGAGGCCTCTGCTGCAACCTAATCCCAGCAATGTCCTTCTTATTATAAGGTCACTGGAAGTGCACAAATTACTCCAAATGCAATTTTATTATTTCTTCAATTTGTGCCAAAATAATTTAAAATTAATTATAAGCATAATTGTCTATTTACAAGCCTTACCTCTTTTTTTTTTTTTTGCTGCCATGTACTATTCTATGCAGACTGTATTACCTATAAATAATGTTCTTAAGTTAAAGTCTGCATTTCTCTCCCTTTTCCTGTTGTAGTCTGTGTATTATTACTTCTGCGTCTCAGTTTCATTGCCCTTTAAACTTTTATGTCTCTAATCCATTAAAGTAATCCAGTACTGCTTTCTATGCTTTCTATGCCAGTAGAAAGCAGTACTGGATTATTTTAATGGAGTAGAGACATACTGCATTTAAAGACACATCACAAAGTCTGAGTTGCCACCATCAGCCAAAGTCTGGTTTTGCCAGTGGCACAATCCTTCTCCAAGGTCATTTACACGAGGTAAACATAATTGGTTCTAAAAATGATCGATGCTGCCTAGAAATTCAGCCAAAATTTCCTGGCATTTGCCCATTAAGAGACAACCACCAAACACCACATTTTAAAGCACTTGATATGTTACTATTCTTATAGCTTGATTTCACTTTTTTATAGCAGTCCCTTTTGTATTATAGTGACAAACATTTACTTGAAATTTAGCTGATGAATACCATATGAAATAGTCCTATAATATGACTATAACAGCAGGGCTCTGTGGAGAGGCAAAAAAGGTTTTACTGATACCGGACCTGAATGATTAAATTGTGATAAACTTTCTACAGATTCTTTTTATGATTCTGACAGGAGGGATTTAATTCTCTATTAAATTCTACATAACAGTTAAAATATTCAGGCTGATGTATGAAGCATACTTTGAATTATAAGTGAAATGTCTTGCCATTCATCAGCAATTATGCCCTTAATAAGTTCTGACTATTGTCAAAGCTTTCTAGCTTGTCAGTGAAGGTATGCAAGAGCTGATCTCTACAGGAAGATTTATGAATTCAAAAACCTCTCCAGAAAGCTCTCAGTAAAGTCTGCCTTTAGGATCTATCAATAATTTTTATGCAGTTTCGTGAGAATCACCCAGTCTGGGGTCTGAGTGAATAATTCAAAGCAAATGCATATTATTCATCTCTTTAGGAAAGTATTTGTAAGCAGATCACAGTTTCTCTGTATGTATTCATTACCACACAGAACTGCAGTAAGCACAAATTCTTCTATTAATTTTAGTGGGCTCTGGATTAGATTGTATTTTAATTTCCTCTAAATGCATTTTAAGCAGGATTTTACTTGCTTAGAAAGAAACTTCTATGCAGAGCTCATTTACAGAGCACTGAGTATTTGCTGCTTGGTTTATTTGGGTATCACGTTGTTGCTCATGTCAACGTGAATGACATGACACCATTCTTTCCCATTGGAGGAATGTGTCTCTAATCCTAACAAAAGGGAGCATGTAGAGGTAATGGGATATTTTAATCTCTCTAGAGAGGCTATGGGATGAACAGGATTAGGGTGTTTCACAGAATCCCTACACCAAGCCAACACTGCTTATCCCCAGAAAAACTATTTAAGTTGTACTTACATTACTATGTTATATTGACAGTGTGCAATCTTTATATTAAATTTATTTTGTCCTTCATGGATAGTTGGGGATCAAAGAAGCAAAAATGTAGAAGCAATGGTGAGACTATGTCATTCCCAGGGGGACAGCATTAGAGCTCACAAACAGATATTTGGGGTCCTGCACCTTAAGTAATATCCCACATGGAAAAAACTCTCATATACTTACTGATTTTTGTCTTTCTCTGTGCCACGAGTTTAACAGTTTCTTACACAGATTATCAGTATGCATGAAGAGCCTGGTTAGAGTGGACAGACGCATACTAATACCATGTTCATTTATGAACTTGGTGATGTTTTCAGGTTCCTGGAAAAAACTTTGCATGTGTCTGCAGTACATGAAGTGTACCTCCACCCCAGTATACTCTTTGAAGGAAGAAGTTTATCATTCCAGCCTGTGAGAACAGCTGCCTATGCTAGCACCCTGGGAACACATACACAGTATTCGCCCATCGCCACGTAGGATATACTACAAAACTTGCTTCTCACTTTTGTTCTGAATCAGAAAACTTCAGTGAGAAAGCATGTAACTCAACAACTCAGTCAAACAATTTTTCTCTCTATGTCCTCTTGGCAAATGGGCAGGGACAGGAGTAAAGGCAGCACCAGATTAAATAAACAAATGCAGTCTTGGCTATCCAATGCAAATCTGTAAGCTGGTAATTTATCCACTAAATAATTTGTAAGATCATGTATTTTACTAACTACATTGTCTTTCTTAAAGATTCAAGAATCCTTCCTTTAATTTAGCTTTTAAGCTATTTGCTTATTCCTTGTTATTCTCCTATATGTGGAATTCCTCTCTAGATTTCGGAATTCCCAACAGGTGTTGATGTTGATTTTATCTCTTTTGTGAGCGTGTCACATTTCATCTTGTGGCAGGTATTTTTTAATCCTTTCATCCTAAACTTCTTCTCCCCTCACCAGTAATGATTTTGGATATATGTATGACAGACAATCAATACTCTGCAAGCACTGGTCAGTGCAAACTAAACTGCATAATGCTTCTTGAGTCACCATCCCCCATATCTCAAAGCACCTATAAAGAATCCAAAATCTTTATCTTATTATTTATCTACCAAAGCTGTGCCTTTGGTTCATTTGAATTTACCTGCAGAATTGAAGGAAAACTCTGCAGAGACTTTCAGCTAGCCAAAGCCCACTAATTGCACTATGTTCCCAGGATGTGATTACTGAAGTGGAGTGTAGGAGTAGAGTAGCTTCTGTTAGTTTTATTTCCATATTCACACCACCAGAGAACTTCAGCTAACGTCCACTTGCATTTATAACTGGAGACTACATTTCATATTGGAAGTCAGTACCAGCAATAATAAGGGAAAGCATCATTAAATGGACGTGGTTTGGTTTTCCTCCAAAGCTACAGTCCAGTCATATTTCATAGCTAGATGGACAAGATACAACCTGTTACAGTGCTCTGCAGTTGGGTTGGCAGCAGGTAGCACTTTTTGAGTTTATGATTTGTCTGGAATAACACTGCACATATTTTACCACAAAATTATGGAGTGATTCAGAATTATGCCAAGATTCAAATGTGCGTACATGCAATGCATATGCCTTTATGACACAGGACTAAAACTGGGTAAACATACACAGACGGGCAGTGGGGGAAAAGTATGCATGAGAAGAGAGCACATGCTGAAAGTGGCAATGGCAAAAGAAAACCAGGAGACAAACAAACAGGCCAAACAAATTATGTTTCAAATTCAGCAACTCTTACTACACTTTGTGGCTATTTTATAAAATGTAAATTTACTTCAGAGTGTAAGAAATATCCTACTGGGCATGTTGTTTTGATCAGTGATTGCTCTACCCCACATGAAACTGAGTATGTTGATCTACTCCATCTCTGACTGTGGCAGTAGAAAAAGCTATTTGGGAGCAGGTATCTGCAGTCTGCCCATTTCCATTTCCCCTTCCCAGGCGACACCAGTCACTCACCCAGGAATGCTGGATGGAAAAGGCTTCCCTACCCCTTCTCCTCAATGTCTACTATGAACCTGCTGCCCACAGGTTTGACTAATCCTCTGTGAACGTCCCACTCTTGTCTGTCTGCGTTTTCTGCTCTGGCAACAAATTCCAGAAGTTCAATACCACTGTTGAAGAAAACAAACAAACAAAGTACGTTCTCTTCTACACTGTAAATGGATTTCCCATAGTTTTGGTGCATGCATCCCTGTTCTACTTTATGATTTTGTTCATCTCAGTCATATCGATACCACAGCATTTTCTTCTGCAAACCAAGCTTTTTTCCTCTCCCTTCAATAGCTCATTTCTTATGCCAAGATGACTGATCCTTGGCTCTTCTAAAGCTGCTAACAGCCTTGCCACATTCTGCCTATCATGGTCCCAGCCCCAGAAAGTGTGTTTATCAGCAAAACAGAAAATACTATGGTCTGAGATTTCTACTGGAAGAAGGTTGGTTTTGGTTTTTTTTTGCAAAGTCTGATATTATTTAAGAACAGAACAGCTCTGAAATATCAGATCTTTTTCTGATACCTTGGAAGACAGGACACACAGCTTCATGGAGCAAATTAGAGTAATTTTCTGCAGTCATGAAATGAAGCATTTAAAAGTGAAATAAGCAGAATCACATTTTCAATAAATAATTGTTATCCCTGGAGTAACTCCAAATCCTCAAGAGCTTTGTACATTTCTCACGCATTCCAAAACAGGAGAAAAGGTGGATCTTAGTAAACCTGGTGAAGCTGCAGGCTACAGAGAATAACTTGGTAAATTGCATTATTAGTGTCAATTTTAATAAATACATTCAAATATTTTCTCTTTTTTTTGCTGTCTCTGTAGATTTCACACTGCTATAGTAGAAGGCTAAGCAGACACCATATCTGTAGAAAACAAAGATTATGGAGGATACCTAAAGTGGATCATTATAACATAACAACTGTGGGTCCTCCGGGACAAGGATATATCACTATGATATTACCTGAAAACCTAACACTTCAAGATTAATTTAGTATTTATGGAGTATGACACAAAACCTCATCTCAGGAGACCTTTTCAAGACCTCAGCACTTTAACACAACCTATTTAACATGAAAGAAATAAAAATAAATGCTAATTCTATACAACATTCAAAGCAAAGAACTATGTGACAGATCCAAAAAATAATTAGGTGCTCATTCTGACAAAATCAATGGATCCACGTAACTCTTGGCCTAAGTGTTATAATTTGGCAATTTATCAAATATATTTTATTTAATGTAAAATTACAGGTAGTGTTTAATTAGTTTCTAACATCAGTGCAAAGTATTTCTGTAGTCAATTTGCCAGTTTGTGAATTGAAATAAAGAAACACAAAAACAGTAATTTGGGAGAACTTTGTTTTTCAGGTTGTCAAAACTGGATATAATTTTCCTTAATTAAATCTAATTATTAATTTATGCATTTTTAATTAGTTACAGATTTCAGATAATCTTTCTCACCAATGTTCAAAGTACCCAAGCCGTGTCATCCATATACGCGTTCCTTAGTACAAAATTTATCCTAATGACAGCTCATAAAGACATGAAAGATTTTCTTTCCCTCTCCTTTTCATCTCTAAAAAGGAATGAAAATTATTTCTCTTTCCAGTTCAATATGGTGACTTCTGAAAGTAACCACTCAACTGACACGATACAGTACAGAGGAGCTCATGCTGTTGTTTTTTTCATTCTCATACTCCACACAGACTGTTGGGCTTTACTTAATGAAATGTCCACTCTCTCTCTCTTTGTTAGCCAAGGGTGATCTTGAGTAAATTAATATGACAGACACTTTCCATAAGTAAATAAATGAAACCCCTGAAGGCTCCAGTGCAAGATACAATTATATACTTACCCAAGAAGAAATGGTTTGTTCCATGCCAAGATTAAAAAGAGAGTCCAGAAGGAGAACAATTTTAAAGTACAGACAAAACCCCCAAAATTACAAACCTCACAAACATATCTTCAGCTCAGATTTTCCTCATAAAGATAGGTCTTTTTATTTGTGCATTTTACCATCAATAAAAAGTCAGCAGTTCTAAATAAATAGCTTTATTATTGTTATAGACTTAAATACCTTCATCATGCCCATGAAGTAAACAAGACTAATGGTGACACAGCAGGTTGGAAACACCAATCCATACACTCTCTTGCGTATTTGGAAAGAGACAAAGGAATATGAATAGGACTAGGGTAAATTACTTCACTAATTTCCCTAAGAATTTACAGAAATCTGACCTATTTACTAGACTGGAGCATCACAGAAAAATGAAGGGTTGGACCATCAAAAAAAAGAGGGCCCATATCCAAAATGAAGACCATGAAGTCGCCATATTTTTATATCGTCTTTAACAAAAGCACACTGTTTTCTGCTCCCATTCCACCCCTCCACCACCAGGCTCAGCTGGGACTAAATTAAAGCTGAATATATGCTTCTTCAATACCCACAAGCTTGACCCCAGGCACACATTTCAAAGCACTATTTTTCATGTTTTATGTATTTACAATTCAGTTTCAAGTTTCAAATAACCTAAATAATATACCCTCTTTTAAAATTGTTTTTGTTTTTCAAAATAATTTGTTCCTTTAAGCAACACTGGTAATCCAGGAGGGAAAAGGGAGGGAAAAGGGAGGGAAAAGGGAGGGAAAAGGGAAGGAAAAGGGAAGGAAAAGGGAAGGAAAAGGGAAGGAAAAGGGAAGGAAAAGGGAAGGAAAAGGGACACTCTGGCCTTGATGATGTGTACTTAGGAAAGAAATGGCTGAGAGCAAGAACTGTGCCACTGTGGTCTGCTTTCCCCAACTTCTCTCCAACTACATTTGTATGGGAACATACATCTGTTGTAGAGCTGCTTTTTTTTGCCTTCCAGTGCATGACGATCTCAGTTAATCAATGTACTACATGAAGGTAGGATTTTGGCCAGGAAGACAACCCCATATTAGCTTTCATTTAGCTAGCACAAGGACAACAGCAAAGCCAGAGGCATGGCATTCCCTGCATCCATCAACCTGCCAGGTACTTCAGGCTAGAGACTACTGAAATCTTTCAGTGGTCCTGCTCCCTTGGCAGGCTGAAAAAATGACCATATAGTCCCATATAGCGTAATCATATATTCATTTACTAGCTAGACGCATCCTCCAAATTAAAGAAATCTGCAGGATAAACGGACATCTTTGCCTCGGGTACGCACCGTCTTTCCAAAAGCTGTAAAATGAGCTAAATGTGCCCTGAACTAGTGACAAATGGATGATCCTTTATCTAAAAAAACCTCTGTAGAGTTTGAAATTTTGTGATTGAGTATTGTAACAAAGGGAAACACTTTTCAAATGTCATGTATGTGCACATCCTTTCCTTTCTTCTTGAGTAATTCAATTCTGTGGTTTTTACAATTCAAGCTAGCAGTTACATTCACTAGTTCTGGGTAACCTACCTTTCAGATCTCTGCATCCAAATTTAAGTAAGCCTCCATAATCTCTGCAGACCAGATAGTCAAAAACTACTGATAAGAGCAAGCAGCTTTTCTTCATACAAAGCTACATTTTTGCAATGGAACATGTAAGTCTGGGTTTATTACCTCAACTGTAGGGCTATGCTGGTGCGGTTGTACTGTCTCTCCGGTCAGCATTAAACTGGTTGCTGAAGTTATGTTCAAGATGCATGCCACTGTACGATGCCATTTTTATACAAGGTCTTTCAGAGCACAACGTGTTCTGACTACAGGCCCTTGCTGTGATGAACAGAAGGTCACTAGGTCATTTTCTAGCAATTAAAGTGTTTTCATAGAACAAAAGCTTGTTGATCAAGCCAATCCTTTGATATTATAAAAAAATTCCTCTAAGACTCAACAATGGGAAACTGTGCACTGCTGCTCTGTATGTAAACAAGATATTTGACATATTAAAAAGTCCTGAAAGTAGAAGGGTAATGGAAATAAGCCAAGTATCTCTTCAAGCCTCTCATTTTTGGTAGTCTCAAAGTATGAATTGAAAGCAAAATTTTATTAACAGTATGTTTCAGTCAGCACTTGGTTTAATTTTATTATTTAGACATACAGTAAGATGCAGCTCTAACTCAGAAGTGAAGTTCACATGCACGTTCACATGTAAATAAAGCTTCAGTGTTGTCCCACAGACTAGCTGACTAATAAAATCAGGAAATCAGAGGAGTCACAGTTTTAACATAAACAAACTTAGCCAAGGGTATACATTAAAATGTTTCACATGTGCAATCACCTCTTCACACACAAATTGAGATTGGTTTGCCATTGTCTCACAATAAATAGAAAGGAAGGGAGGAGGTGGTATTGCAAAGAAATCAAGGCATTTAGCACTGAACTGTTTCATACAAAGCAGGAAACAGTTTCTTGCTGGAAGAAATACTTTTGTGAAACAGAGATATCATGCTGTTTATCTAATGACATTTCATAGCTGAGAGATTTTTAGACTTTCCTGGAATTACTTTCCGTAAGACTTGATTGAACTAAATGTGCGCTATGCAAATCCCTGAATATAACGAAAACTGGAATCAGCAGAAAAGGTTTTCCTTGCACTCACTCAAACCACAGCAAACGTAGCTATGCAGCCTAAAATGCAGAAATAGTGCTTGCACAAAGGCTTCATGGCGGTTAATAAGCTTTCTGTGCATCATCAGAGGATTCGAGCATTTTTAGATTTCACTCTGAATTACAGAGGAAATTAGATTGAGTTTCCACATTACTCAGAGTGCAATCAATTATACCACTTCGAATTAAAGCAACTATCTCTACAAATGTTCATCACTTCCCTGCAACACAAAGTAGTTCCAAGCTAGTAGCTCTAGCTAATTTCATTAGGACATTTTCAAGCCTCAGTTACACACCTTGCATTGTAGTCCTCCAAATGAGCCACTGTCAGATTTGCCTAAAATTGCCGAGAGAACAGTCAAAGGTAACTTTGCTATTATAAAGGTTAAATAGGATCCAAAGATAGCCTGGGACTACCACACTGCCAAGGTCTTCAGCCAGCCAGCAACCCCTCCTCCCCCCCAAACAACAAAAAAAATCAGCTACAGTTTAAGTTGACGTAAGGATCACTCACCACTTTGTGGCTAACTCAGTGGCTAAGGTAACAATGCAGAAAATGATCTCAAAGGACTTTCAGAGAAGAAAGAATACGATTGCTGTCGTTGTTAGACTGTTGAGACTATTGTTCTCAGAATACTTTAGCCTCACTCAGATCTACCTTTCTGTGTTAGTTTTCAAGTTCAATTTCTTTTCTTTTAGAGCTGTAAATCAGTTTGCAGTAGCCCGTGCAGCCCTTCTCAAAGCAATGGAGCTGTGTAGATGAGCTGCGCTGATTTACATCATCTCAGAATTGGACTCAAAGACTTTACGTAGCATGCTGAGATCGGATATGTAACGTCTATACCAAAGCATCTAGGATTTGATTGCAATATAATGAAGAGTCATTTAAGTAATTACTTTTGCATAAATTACTCTATGCTGGTATGTTCCAATCTATAATTGCCGCACATTACAAGCACCATGGTTACTAATCAAGGGGAGAAAGGAATTTGAGACCTGGAAAGAGCAAGAGAAATTAGGTAGAGCAAATATATGGTTAGACTAAAGAACACATTATTCATCTGCCATCTTGACATGTAGCATGTGTATAAGCAGGAGGGTAAGAAAAGGACCCAGAAGCGACACACCCCCCTACCCCAGCCCAGACAACATGTACTTCCATGCATCACATGACATATAAGCAAACTCACTAGATTCCATCAATATAAAAAATTTCCTTCATGGTTTAAATAAAAAGATAAATCAAGATGCCAATGTTGCCGTGTTCTGTAATTCCACAAAACCCAATAACCTTAAAAGAAATTGTTCCATTCATTAGAGAAAACCTTGTGTGCTGGATGTAGCAGCCTCCTGGCCTTCCCCTATTTTAGGAAAGGAGTCTGTGGCCATAGCAAAGTCCTCATGCTGATTTCCAACAGCAGAGGAAACCACCACGCAGGACCCCTGGCAAATGCAAAGAGAGTAACATGAAGTAGAGCACTGGTAACCTGAGGGAAGGCCCACCCATTCCACAGACAGCATGGGAGCAAGAGCGGCGGCTGACTTCTGATGCATATTTGCAAGCTTTTTATGACCCTGGCCTGAATTGCAGGTTTTGCAGTCAAAGCCAAAGCAGTTTTGACTGGTACTCATTTTTCGTTAGTAACACTTGGCACAGCTGCTCTCTTATGAAACTAAATGTCTTGTGACAGTAAGCGTAGCATGATGGAGGGGGTCTGGCAGAGATGCCGAATGATCTTTGGCCTTTATTTATATGTGACATTTCCAGAAAAATCATTTTATTAGATAAGCCACTAGGGAGCAATCCTTCAATAGATGGCTACAGCCGTGTTCTTCTGGCAAAGATAAGCTTCTGAGAATGCAAACCACAGGTTAGGAGGATATGTTCTGCAAAGCAAAGTAGAAATGGAAGAAAAGGAGGGGAGAACCCTTAAAGGGAAGTCATATTTGGACTGAATGACTCCTGAGGCATCCCCACATTAAGAGCTGCTGATGGCAATTATCCTGGCAAAATATGGGCACTACCCACCAAGCTCAGCTGTCCCACAGTTCACTGACTGATATTAAATAAACCATCCATATGTCACCTTTATCACAAATAATGATTACATACCCTCAGGCTGTATTAGAAGCAGAGTGGAATTTGAAGTAAAACCAGGCCAGTTGACAACAAAAGACGACCAACGTGGTACACTGAATTTCCGAAACACCACAATTCAAGTTGGTTTTCTTTCACAAATTCCACCCGCAGTCCTGTCTCGCATAAAAGTATGCAAGTTAAAAAGTCTGTAAGTTCACAAACTATGAAAAACAACATGTGGAAGAACATATCATGTCATTGATAACAGCTTCAGCTATCATCAGAAAAAATCATGACCATATATTCAGGAAACTGGGTCAAAGTCTGAATTGCTTTGGTATCATCTGGAATGAAAAGAGATTCAAAGTTTCTGCATAAGGCATTGAAAGAGTAAGTAGTAATTAAAAGACATAATTGATGAATACAACATAGAGTGAGGAATACAGGAAAGAACAGCTTCCCTCCACCCCCTTACAGGTTGTGATGGTGGGATATGTTGTCTAGCAATCTGAAGTTAAAGCAAACAAAGTCTTCTGTGTGGGAATAGATTTATGTACACATATCACACATATAGCTACATAACCACATATGCCCAAACACAAGCTAATGCCTTTAATGAATCCAGACCACAACAGTCTAATCATTACAAATTTTCTTTATAACAGAAACTGTATTCAGATGCACAAACACAACGCAATCTTGCTTGTAAAGTACTGCAAGGTTTATCCTTTCAGAACCTGAAAATAAGGCTATCTTTTCTCCTCAACTTTCAGGTCTCCTTGGGCCCAGATTTTAAATCTTCCTGATGTTAACTTCTGCAGTTTAATTATGCTACCACGATTCTTCTTCTGTACTAGGCATACAGTGTACAAATCTACAGAGAAAACATCAGTTCCTGGCAAGAGCTCTTGGCAAAGTACTGATTCTTCCCCCCTCTCGGAGCCATTTTGAATATTAAGACTATGCATAGAAATACTAAAATTTGTCATGAGATGGTTAGGATTTGTTGAAGCTCCCTTTGAAGCCGTGTTGAAATGTCTGTCAGGTGTCAAGCTTGGCCTTTTCCTTGAGATGAATGAAAGTGCACAGAAAGATGCAGAAGAATCAAGAGAAAACTACAAGAATGGAAAAATATCTTAGCAGACTAATCCATCCAAACCTCTACCCTTCTAAAACTATTCTGAACAGACGGGTAAAGGTATAGCAAGCCAAAACTGTTACTTTAGATGAAACCTGCATTAGATTTAGAAGTTTCTGCTGCTCAGTAGTACTACAAGTTGAAAAAAAAGATATTTTGCAATATACTTGTATGTCTGAACACTGCTGGGCAATATTAGGCACAGCCAGCTATAAGAAGTTGCCAGTTGGGATTAGACTAAATATTTGATCTATATATCCCAGATGATATTATAACCTGTATGATATGAAGGAATTTTCTCCCAGAAAGTAAATAAGTAAATGGAGTAAATGAGAGAGTGACAAAAGCAAAACTTCATTAAGTCAGTTATGGTTACCCAGTCATTATTCCATCTTGTAAAATTATCTTTCAATAAATAGAGACTTCTGAAAATGAAGAAATAAATTGGTATGGACAGTCATGTAACCTTAGCTTTTCCCTCTACTCTCCAAAATTAGTGATAATCAGTGTGATTTTTTTGTTGTTTTTAAAACCTCCCAGCTGCATTCATTGTAAGACATATTTGTATATGTATTGAATCATGAGTAATTAGTTGCAACCAGCTTTAGAAAAAACCCAAACCTAGAAATGAGGCTATCGGGCTAGTCATGATCAGTGAAAATCATCACTGAGATAAATGTTTCTCTCCCAACACCTCTGCCTCTATGATATAGAAAATTCCAGAGAAATACAGCATAGCATGTGTAAATTGCAACTGTTGTCAAGTAGAGGAGGTTGTCAGCAGTTGAAAGGGAAAAACCCCAAGAATCCCAGCTTTTACTAATTGAAAAATCCGTGCTTTCATTCTTCCAACAAAAATACGGCATGGCAACCCAACACTGAAAAACTGTTTTCAAAAGTACCAAATCCACTTATTAGAGACATTTAGATAGTCAAATCAGGGTACAATCAGTCATGGAAACTGTTAATTGTCCAAAAGGACACAGCCCTTGTATCATCTTTTTCATCCTGAAATATGGTGTCTTCTCCAGACAAATAAATCATACATCACGGGGACTAGATTTACTGCAGTTACAGGAAGAGCAGTGTTTGCCTTATAAATTTTTGCAGCACTCTTTTCTTCATCCTCACTAGCTAAGCACTTGCTAAACAAGATGAAATACTGATATAGCATGGCTACCTTTGTATTCTTAAGGCATTAAAAACCTTGTTATTACTAAGATGTCAAAAGCAAGACAAAATTATTTTCAGTTGCCATTTATCTTTCAGTGGTGGCGGTAAAAGCTGCTGAATTTTCTCTCAAAAACAATTTCAGCTTTCAGATTATGCCACTACATGTTGTTGCCTTTACAACATCTATTGTTTTCAATACCCACAATGAGCCACAAATGCTTTTTTAGCCACAGATGTTACGGGTACCTAAGATTTCATTTTAGAGGAGCACAGAAAATAAGCTAAGGTTTTTCACCTCTGTCTCCCGAGAGAACAACCGGGCTGCATGTCATCTCTGCTCATCTCAGTTGTGAGCAGATTTTAATACAATGTCCATGTTACACCTGGGACACAGCTTCAGTGGCCACGCAAAATAAATTTCTGAGCTTTTCTGTTTTATATTTCATTTTTACATTACCTTTATATGCTCTATTACTAACATAATAGTTTGGTCTGACCTACACAAGGATATATGAACTGTCAACGTCAGGTAAGCAGAACAGATCAGGGAGCAGAGGCATTCCCCCATCTTGTCTGCATTACTCGCTTGAATTCAGCACGTGACTGCCAGAATAAATCACAATTTCCAGCTTATGTGAGATATTTTTTCCCCCTCTTGTTATTAACAATTATGGCTGTTTTATTTAAAATAAGCTCATGGAGTACTCAAGGAAGAAGCCATGAATTAGATTCAAAGTGCTTGGTTTCTCATGAAAATAGAGATTTGAATTTTTATCAGCAAAAAGAAAGATTTATCACCTAACTCTGAGAAGGAGGATTGAAGTTTTAGTTACACACTGAGACACAGGGCCAGACCCCAGAGCTATCACATGGGTATTTTAAAATGTACCACTGCTAGAAATTGTATCATAGTAAGTCGGTATAAAGCACATTCTTTAGAAATCACAGCCTGGGAATAACTCAGTTCCTCAGGCTCTCCAGTCCCAGCTGGTTGAAAATTACTGCACAGCAAAAAGCCTTGCTGGAGATTTTGTAGGGGTGCTGCCAGTTCTAGTGTTCTGGTGCAACAAAAGATGTTCTTTGCTACAAGGGAGACAAGGACAAGATGCAGCACCTGATGTGATCATTAGCTGGCTACCTGTTTGCTTGCATTCCTCAGCAGCATATGAGGCTTGGGCACAGAGGAGAGTTTGATAGAAAATGCAGGCTCCAGTTGCTGTATAAGTGATGGACTTGTCAAAAGATGAAACACAGCTGCAAAATACTGCCTTATCTGTACAGCTCCACTCCAACTAGAAAAAGCAGCTATATAAAAATGACATGGCAGCACAGAAGGAAAGAGAAGGAAGAGAAAGCAGAGAAAAAGAGTGCACAAATGCAGAGAGTGTGACAAAGATCAACGCAGAGGGATACCTGTTAAACAATGAAGTGAGCTGGGTGTCCAGAATTGCCCAGCTAGGACCCTAATATAACTTGTATGTTTGAAATCTACATAAAATGCTGGACACATCTGGCTCTCACACCACTTCTTTCCCCTCTGTGCATGGAGACTTGAGGCAGATGAGTGTAAACATCTGAGCAACTCAGTTTTGCACAGGCAAACAACTGCTGAAGATGCAAGGGAACAGAAAAATGAGGACTTGAACAGCCATGGGAATAAAAAACAAACCAGATCACAATCGAAAGAGCAGAGTCCAAGTAGCTATCGTGGTTTAATGTGTCAGAATAAGAATACCTCTATTAACCAGTGTAATCAGCTTCTGAACTAGAAATATTTACTAAAAAATATTCATCAGTGTTAAGGTAAGTTTCTTATTCATAACTGTAAGGACTGAACACCAAACTGAGAGAGTCTGTGTTGCAAAGAGAGTAGAACTATCAATCTGGAAAATATTTACCATTCCCAGTTGAAGATGAAGTGTAATGAAGCCAGAAAAAATGCAAAATTATCTTCTGACTGCAAACTCTCCAAAATATGTCAGTGAATTCAGAGCAGCCTGCTTACAACAGTTACTAATACAAACCATTTCACTGCAGTCTTGGAAACAGTCATTTCAGACTTTTATGGCCATATTTTCCATGTCATGTACACTTTATGCTACAAACTCATCTGTTTGAAATTAACTCATGAACATGATTATTTAATGTGCACGATAAAGTCAAAGGGTCTAGCTGGCCATATGCTAACAACGGAACTGTACACCTGCCCTCAACTTCACTACAGATCAGCTTATGCATCAAACTACAAAAGCCTGGGGAATTTTGGCTTCTTTCTGTTTTTATTTTTCCTTCTGTATTTGTACACCACTGATTTACAAAACATAACAAACTTTGGGTCTGAGATAAATGTTTTCTTACATGGTCTTCAGCACTTGGATAATACTACCAGGCAGGGGTTGCTTTTCAAAGTGACTCTGACAAATAATTGCCAGCATGCGCTTACATGTGTGTCAAACACAACAAACCTTACAGTCTGTAAATATGTAGGAAGAATTCATTGTGTGAATTTATGTGACACTGCTCAACATTCACAAGAAAAAAAAAAAAAAACCAACCACCAATGCCAGAAAAGCTATATCCTGTAATGATCTGCTTCCCAGTTACGATGAATCAAATGTAACTATGAAGACTTATGCTACGCTATCAAACATTAATGTTGATGCTTCACGTCTTTATGCTGCTCTTAATTAATTTATCAGCAATATTCTTTAGAAATGCTGGTGCTGTGCTCAAGAGCTTTGGTCACCTTTCACTGCTGAGCTCTACATTCCTAAAAGCAGTAACAAGCAACAGTTTGATGTCTGGCATAATATATAAAATATACTTTTTAAAACATTTGAAATCCCAGTGTTACTTGTGAAGGCAGAAAATGAACTGCAGAACCTTTGGGGTTCACATGAATTACTTATCAATATTTACATTAAGTTTATCAACTGAATCTGAAATATATTTTCCTTCAAAAGACAAATGGAATCTTATTATTTCATGAGAATACAAGGCAATCAGGAATCGCGTCCAAGTGTCCGGTATTTTAGATAATGCATGATATCACACTGAAACAGATTTTCTAAATGGATTTTTTTTTGGTATAAATTGGGGTGCCCCTTGCCTGACTTGAAAACTTATTCCAACATTATCATTCAGAAGTGAGATCCAGACAAAGCCCAGGACACAGGATAATGAGAAAGTAAACACCCTGCTAGCATATTTGCCCCACCTTCAACTACTGTTGGCTAAAACCAGTGTTCAAGCCCCTTAGTCCTTCAGTGATTGTTCCATCCTTGAATTTCTCTAATTGCTATGGATTTGTTTTAAAACCTATATAAACTTTAAGTATCTACATCATTTGGCAAGAAGATGCACAACATGAATATTTGTTCTGCAAAGAAGTAACTACATTTTGTGTACAAATGTATGCAAGTTAAGTAAGTTCTTGGCTGTTATTTACAGGACTCTGAACATGCAACTGGGCCAAATAACAGACAGTTGAGATAATTTGTGTTAATTCCATTCTGAAGAATATCTTCTTATAAACTACAACTACTGGGAGACTATAGTTCATACCTGGACCTGAACTGCGTGATAACAGTAAATTTTCTTTTCAAAACTAAGACTGAGGAGGATCTTTTTTTTGAAATGATGGCTATTACACGTGAAAAAAAAAATCATAAAATTTAGCTTACATGAAAATAAATCTAGAAGAGTCAAAATACAGTAATGATAACTCACATGTGCTGGAGGACCTGACCCTTTCATATTAGAGAAAGCCACAGATCTACAAAGCCCACGTCTTGTGGATTACAGCTACACACTCTCAGGTTTTATGCTATAATGAGGACAGACTTGTTTAATATTCATTACTCCTCTTCTTGTTTGTTCAGTAGAGAGGGTATTTGAACTCTAGTGTTCAAATGGACTTTATAGACTAATTTCCCTTGGGCAGTCCTTTTGTTGAAATTCCTATAAATTGATATCTAATCAAGGGAATAAAAGGGGATGGAGAGAAGCAAACAGTTGCAAAGCTTGCTAGGGTTCATGAACTGAAAAGTGTTTTCTTTTCTGAGAGCACTGAAGTTTCAGGCATCAGAAGACTATTTGAATTTTAGCCCTAAATTAATTCTACCAGCTAGTGTTTTCTTCTTACATTTGCACAGGTGAAGAAAAAAACAATTTTTAAATTATCAGTTTCCTTAACATGAATAAAATGCATATTTATAAATGAGTCATTCTGTTACAGAACATGAAAAACTCAGAAACAGAAGACAGTCCTCCCATTCTATTGATCTCAAAGAAACAGAGGATTTGTGACAGAACATCGTCTATTGAATGAAGTAATGCAACAGGATGCCTCTGACAATGGCCAAGAGCTGATGTTTTATAAGTTGATAAATAAAAACACAATGCATTTAGCCACCCATGCAGTGTTGCATGTAGAGCAGCATTGGTTTGTTTTTATTTTTAGTTGATTCTTACATCCAGTGGCCTATATTTTCTAACATCCAATTTGTTTTTTCTTACTTTCCCACAAGCAACAATATACTCATCTTGGACGTGGTGGCCTAGAACCCACTTATAAGATGCATTCTTTGTAATACAAGAACAACACAATGCAGAGAAATTAAAATCATAATCCATAATTAACAAGGCAACAAATGAAACCAGCAATATATCACCCTGAATAGAGAAAAGAAGAATACTTTTAAAGGCGTTCTTGGTTATCTTAACCTGATGGCCTTGTAATTGTTCTCTTCTTCCAAGTTTTTCTTCTATCGTTTCATAATCCATCATTTGCCTTGAAAAACAATAATGCTCCTGTGAGCAAAAATGTTTTTCTTCATTGTCTAAGATTAATTTTTTACCCTACCAAGATAATCAGTTTGAATGAAGCAAACATTCTCTAAACATCCACGATGAGCCAATAGGGAGAGAAAAAGTAAAAATTGAAGACAGGGCTGAGGCCACCTGGTCAATGAATTACACATGTTTAGTTGGCAGAAGCCCAAGGTATTATACTGAAGAGACCTGTCTAACTAAATGATTAGATTTCCAAATGTTATTATGAATCAATACTGAAACACCCTGAACAGGTTAATACTGAAACTTCTGCACTGACTTGTAGATGGTTCCTTATCCCTAGATTTACAAATGATAAAATTGATGATATTGGGCATAGTGAACCACATACCACTGAAACCTCTGTAGTGGTTTACAGGCAGTTCTTTACCCTCCTTTACCATTCAGACCTTGCATTAAAAAACAACCAAAGCATAAAAATAAAACCCAACAGCAAGTAAGCAAAAAGGCCAAATGGCTAGGGTTGTAGCCTTTGAGTGAAAAGATGAGGAGGCTCTATGTTACTTTAACATTGGCTTTTGTGTGACATGAAACACCACACTTCCCGTTGCTCCTGTGTCTTCTCCCATTCTCTGCTTGAACTACATGTTCTTGTAATGTGTTTGTGTGATGTCTGCCTAGAGCAATGCAGCCCCAGTATCAGCTAGGGCTCTGCTACCTTCCATTTACCCTTTACTCATTCATCATGGTTTGGTAGTGACTCCAAAGTTTGGCTGTGATTAATAACAGGAAAATATAAACAGTCTAGGAAATAAGCTTTGATTTGAATAATAAACCAAAGTTATTTACCAAGCTGCACTAACCTGAAAAATCCCATGAGAGCTTGGTCTTGTGTAATATTAGGTCATCGTTTCGCCCTACAGTCAGAACCCAGAGTCAGATCCACACTGATGTTGTCAACTCACACTACTTCTTTAAAGAACCTTTGACCAGATTCTTCACTTTCCCAGAAGGAGCATGACTTTTTTGTTTGGTTTTTTTTTCACCTTTTATTACCATGGTGAATTTAGGAAAATAATTCTGACCCGGGGCTGTTAATCTTTAATGAAAACGCTGCAAAATGGATTTCAGAGCTGTGTCAAACATTACTTGAAGGTTAACAGAGTTTAATAATTTAGACCAGTCATTCACTGAACATGATATTACAAGTGCTTTTGCCTTCCACAAATCTGCATTGAGTGTCTTACACAAAATGCACTGGTAGCTTGCTCTCTATTTACCATCGCCTCTATTGCTCATTCCACTTTCATGTAGGCATTTCTCAAAACTGCCCCAATGACCGACTCATCAGTGTCTCATTTTCTAAAGAGACTTCAAGAGAATTTCTCAAAATGTCAAAAAAAAAATTTTGTCCCAAACCACTACTAAATTTAAATCTGGGGCAGCTATTGACTGTCTTTCAGGCTGGTGAGAAATCGTCTACCTTAGACATTAAGAAATTTGTGTGTTCACCTGCCCTAGTGGTTAGTCATAGTCTAGAAAGCCATGATCTGACATGCTGACAAGTGCGGTCAGTACTACATATGACTCCCCCTGGAAAGCCTTGCAGATGGCCAATACAATAATGCTGATAAACCCTTAGTACAAAGGGCAGCTTAGCCACTCAGGCACCTCTTCCACAGCAGTTTCCAGCTCCCAAGGTAGCTCAGAGAACAGCCCACAATAGCTAGCACTAAGGCCCAGCAAGTGCTAATCTGAGCAGTGACACTGTTGACAGTGGCCACACTTCCCATGTTTTGGGCAGGGGTTAACCTGGAGCTGTGCTGGCCTGTGGAATGCATGCCCTGCAGTCAACAGGCTAGGTCTGCTGACTGAAACTCATTTGAAAGAAAACTAGTCAGCTTACTCCAAGTTTACCCTAGGAGGTGGGTGGGGATGATTAGAAGACTTTGGATTTGAAAGGGAAATCCCCATCCAAATTGAACACTCAGCAGTGCCCGGCTCCCCATTCTGTCCTCCACCTGCTCAATGCAACCGCCCCTGTGTCCTTTTTTAAAAAAAAAAAACCCAAACCTTCAGTTTTCCATATTCTGCAGTGGGTTTACAATTCACACTGATCTCATGAAGTATAACCGATTGCCAAACAAGCTCAAGTCCACCTACACAAGCTGTAGTTGCTGTAATATGGATGATTAAAGGCAGTTCCCTAAAAAATGTTGAAATTTGCATATAACTAATTATTTGGAGCTGGCAGGACTACTAAAACCACCCAGAGTTAATCACTTCGTTGTCTGTAGGACCAAGGAGAGGAGTTAGCTTTTTCAGTAAAGTTTTAATATTTCATCAAGTTCAACCCAATGGGCACAATTCTGCAAACGCCTCAATAGGACGAAGTGCTCTGATGAGAAAAGTGGTGCTGTCAGAAAGCATTCATGAGACAGGGCTATGGGAACTATGACCCATAAATTAGATGTCATTGAGTTTATCCAGAGGAAATCCTTCAACGCAGGAGTGCATCGCTCCTGGAGCAATTACTTTTCAATGGTTTGTTGGGGATTTTTTGGTCCTTTTAAATCATTTTCTAACCCAGCAGGGTCACATTAACTCTGAGTGCTGGTTCTGTTGGAGCTTGTCCAATTGTAAACTGAAACTCCCTAACCTTTGAGGCTCAGAGAAGACCTGTTAACATAATCTGCACTGATCACTTTTCCTAATTTAAACTGTTTGGGTTTTTTCCTTCATTTTCTGAAAAACGACTACAGTGTGAGTAACCGACACTTTCAGACTCTATAAATTAACCTGGTTTGACCTCCAAAAGAGAAAAATATTTTAAAAGGGAGAAGGAGTAATTATTAAGCTTTTTGTCTGTGCTGCTTGTCAATTTGCATAGCATTATCTGTGATGCTTTGCAAAGCTTTTTTTGGAGGTCATCTAATCTTGTTAAATCTGTCACAGGGCTGCCACTGTATCCGACTTAGACGACACATTTGCACACCAGTCCCTAGCAATGGTGATAAATGTGTTTGGTTCTGGCAGTCCGACCACGCAGATGCTTATTATGTATGTATGCCTGCATTTACATTATTTAATCAGCCTCAGAAAGGAGAAAAAGGTCTCAGGGACCCAAGATATAGTTTGCTTTTGTATGCACTTACAGTCTGCTCGTGATAGTTGTAAGCAGGCATTATCTGCTAGCTGATCCAGAAAGATCATGAACTTCTGAGGGATTCCACGCCATTAGTATTGTTACTGTTTATTTACCTAGACCTAGCCATGCAGATGGAATAATAACCAAGAGTATCTTTACCTTGTCTAAAACACACCACCTGGAAACTAAAACATAATAAGAGACATCAAGTTCAACAGAAGACAAATGTTGCTAGCTACACTATTTGTCCAGAAATTTCCTGTGGCTAAGAAAATACATGAAACTAGTAAGTGGACTGTATACAACTCAGCTGCTTTTATAAAGCATGAAGGAATGAATTCATTTTCCCTTTAGGAACGCAGTCCATAGGCCTACCAGGATCACAAAGAATTGTGGAGAAAATCTAAAGGCAGAGGTCAATCCTCTAAACCCACACAGACAGGAAAAAAATGCTTCAGGCACATGTAGGACTAAAAATGGCAATTAAAAAAAAAAAAAAAGACACTATTCAGAAGTCGGCAGTTAAAAGGTAAAATGCAAGCAAGCCATTTATTCTCTTGAATATGAGAAAAAGGAGCACATCTGTGTCTCAGCATTTCGTAATGCTGATTTCCTTCTATGACCAGGTAGCCCACCTGGTGGATGAGGGAAAGGCTGTGGATGGTCTCTACCTGGACTTCATCAAAGACTTTGACACAGTTTCCCACAGCATTCTCCTAGAGAAGCTGGTGGCTCATGGCTTAGACAGGCATACTCTTTGCTGGATAAAAACTGGCTGGATGGCCAAGCCCCGAGATTTGTGGTCAACAGAGTGAAATCCAGCTGGTGGCTGGCCACAAGCGGTGTTCCCCAGGACTCAGTTCTGGGGCCAGTCTTGTTTAATATCTTTATGAAGGACCTGGACAAGGGGATTGAGTGTGCCCTCAGTCAGTTTGCAGATGACACCAAACTGGGTGGGAGTGTTGATCTGCTTGAGGGGAGGAGGGCTCTGCAGAGGGACCTGGACAGGCTGGATCGATGGGCTGAGGCCAACTGTATGAGGTTCAACAAGGCCAAGTGCTAGGTCCTGCACTTTGGTCACAACAACCCCATGCAGCGCTACAGGCTCAGGGAAGAGTGACTGGAAAGCTGCATGGTGGAAAAAGACCTGGGGGTGTTGGTCAACAGCTAGCTGAATATGAGACAGCAGTGTGCTCAGGTGGCCAAGAAGGCCAATGGCATCCTGGCTTGTATCAGGAATAGTGTGGCCAGCAGGAGTAGGGAAGCGATCGTGCCCCTGTACTTGACAGTGGTGAGGCTGCACCTCGAATACTGTGTTCAGTTTTGGGCCCCTCACTACAAGAAAGACATTGAGTTGCTGGAACATGTCCAGAGGAGAGCAACAAAGCTGGTGAGGGGTCTGAATCACAAATCTGATGAGGAGCGGTGGAGGGAACTGGGGTTGTTTAGTCTGGAAAGGAGGAGGCTGAGGGGAGACCTTATTGCCCTCTACAACTGCCTGAAAGGAGGCTGTAGCAAGGTGGGGGTTGGCCTCTTCTCCCTGGTAATGGATGGTAAGACGAGGGGAAAAGGTCTGAAGTTGCACTAGGGCAGATTTAGGTTAGACATCATGAAAAAATTTTTCACAGAAAAGGTTGTTAAACATCGGAACAGGCTGCCCAGGGAGGTGGTCAAGTCCCCATCCCTGGAGGTATTTAAAAGAAGGGTAGATGAGGTGCTTAGGGCCATGGTTTAGTGGTGGGATGGCAGTGTTAGGTTAACGGTTGGACTTGATGATCTTTAAGGTCTTTTCCAACCTAAATGATTCTATAAATCCAAAAGCTAAAATCAACCAGTTTCAAGAACAGCAGAAGTCCATAAACCGCTACTAATTGAGACAGAAAACTTCAATTTAATTACTGTCCTAGACTAGCAGTTCTCACTGCTAAATCTTGGTAAACTGCTGAATTAATGTAATTAACAAAAGTATTATCTTAATGTAGCCTATGGTTTAAATGGACTTTGCAACTTGAAAGACAATTTATTCCTGTTAATTTGGTGACAGAATGTGAAGAACTGAAAAAGACAAGCTCGGGTACTCTGAATACTGTCTCCTGTTCCTTCATCTCCTGTGAGGAATTTCAGCATATATGCTGGTGGAACAACTATTTTGTGACAAAATGTTATTGGCCTCTGTAGAAAGGTCTGTTTGCTGGGCTTACGGTGGAGTTAAATCTGTTTCAAACTTGATTTAGAGCTTAATTTTCTTCATTTGTGGTGGGTTGACCTTGGACAGCTGCCAGATGCCCACCCAGATGCTCTCTCCCTCCCCCTCCTCAACAGTACAGGGGGAGAAAATAAGATGAAAAAGCTCCTGGGCTGAGATAAGAACTGGATGATAACTTACCAATTTTCTGTCATGGCCAAACCAGAGAGAACATGGCGAAAAGTAATTCAATGTATTGCCAAATAAAATAGATTGGGATGGTGAGAAAAAGACAAAACCTAAACCACCCACTCTCACCTTCTTCCCAGGCTCAACTTCACTCCTTTGTCCCCAGCTCCTCATCACAGTCTTAGCTATTTACAGCAGACACTAGACATGCTTAGGTAGACAATGACATTGTATTTTGCAGGAAAACACTGATATATTAATGCTGGTTTATGCTAGACAGATTCCATGCTCATATTAGAAGATGCCCCTAAATGACAAGCTGCAGCTTGAAGATCAACTTGACCGTGAAGACAGTAATACTAAAGTCTGTAGATTACTTTTAATAATTTGCCTTTTCAAATCAAGACCCACTGTCAAGTAAAAAGTTTTGAAAATTTAGAGGGAAGCAAAATTAAGAACTCGGGGTTTCATCTCACCACATTAGAAATCCTGTTAATAACAAAAGTGTACAGTGATGATTAACACAAACACTACATACAGCAATCTTCCCTGAAAATATTACTTTCCTTTATAAATAGCAAATGACTGATAAAAGCAGCATGAATACTTAGATATTTTATACTTAATTGGTGTAAGTCTGGGGACTTGCTCATATTTTACAGGGGACACATCTAACAGTTGATTCAAACCTACCCTTTCAATCTGAAAAACTGGTTTTAAAAGAATAAAAAGCACAAGTCATCATTAGTTTTTATGGATCAAAACTACTTTCTCTGTATTTCAAACATATAGTAAGTTATTTTAGGCAGAAAAAAAGAATTTTAACCTTTGTTCCCAAAGTGAATTTTTAGCATCCAATAATATTTGCCAAGAATCTTGCAAACATAATGGATTTGAAAAAAGCAAGTTCCTCCAATCGCAACATGCAGTTTTTTACAATTATGTTGCAGTAATCACGTAATTTTGTGTGACTATGAAAACAAAGTGGAGTCCTGTCATAAGTCCAGAAAAACTAGTGTTTGTCTGTTGGGGGGTCTCCCGTCTTGCACAAAGTGTCAGCAACTTACTCTTCAAATGAATTAACCCTCCAGGCAAGAAATTCACCTCAAACCAGACAGAATGGGGGTGGTGATGTACGTGTAAGATTGTACACATGTTTAAAGGGGCATGAAATACTTTATCTGAAATATCTCTCTACCTTTAAATAAGAGTTGATTGACAAAAGACTTCATCCAAAACTTTGATCACATACAAAGGTAATTTTTTGCTCTGGTCTGCTCAGAAAAACTTACAGGACAATTACCTTTGACTTTTACTTTGGAGCAATTTAGGATGTTGGTTAAAGAGAGAAAAAAAGTTTTCGGTGTTAAGCCATGTGTATGAAAAATGTAAGTCAGCCATTCAACATTACTAACACTTTAAGTGGGCTGTGAACTAACATAGCTATGAGCAAGGCAGAACTCTGGACCCAGACATGCTTCTTTCCCCCTGCCAGAGAAGTTGGGTGAGGTGGGGGAACAGTCAGCGGAGATGGAAAAACACTGAGCTGTGGAAGAGATGGAGTTGACTTTTGCTGGTAACACTATCATTCTCTCACAAATTCAGTTATTCCTAAAACTCAGTAAATAAACTTGATATTATTTCTATAAGGATAAAAAAAAAAGAAAGTGGGGGGGAGAATCCCCTAAATCTTACATTTGTCAGACTATTATGGAACTGATTCCTAGAGTATGTTTATGAGCCATCAGCAGAGTAGGGACAGATTTTATTTTTTTTAAAGTTTGCTTATGTTACAGGTTAAAATAAACATCATCTCCATTTCAGGATCTCCAAGGAGACAGGAAGAAACACGTTGCACTTTCAATCCCACAGATATAAAATCGTTTGAAAGTTTAAACTCTAAGAAAACTTTAAGGACGTAATCTTTAGGAGATGATCTGAAAATCATTTTAAGAGAGATCTCAATTTTCTAACCTGCTACACTGGGGGTGATATCAGTTGATGAAGTATGTTCTTTGGTGATTTTGACAACGTTGTATCTTACTAAAGAGGTCAGGAAGCACAAGAGAAATGACAGACTCTGTTATCGATCAGCTTGGTGAAGATGTTACCAAAATGAAACAGAAACTGTGAAAGATTTATTTCTCTACCATAGAGATGCTCCATGGGATTCACCCTACATGGGCTTAGGTAGACAAAGCTACTTAGTCATTCCAGAAATATAGCACATTCTGTGCATAAATCTGTAAGAGGATCATATAAGAAAAAAGTTAATAATTGAATGAAAAGTCCATTTTTTTTACCAGATAGCTTCACAATGACAAACCTAGAAACTATAAGAAAGCAGCAAGAACCCATACATCCATTTAAACATTACAAGAATCACCCCAAACCTGACCTCAAATTACTCTGGGATTAAAGAAGAAGTCTAATTAACTTTGCAAATATTTGTGCTGAAGCAGGTTAGCTGTAAGCCTTCAGGGGAGGACAGGCTGATGAATCTATTACTATCCTCCAGGCACATGTGTGCTCAGTGAAGAGCGAAAGGTTGTGTTTTCAGGAGAAGGGCATAGCTCTGGCAGGGAGAAGGGGGACTCTTAGCAAAGACACCTGCTGATAGTTGGCTGACTGCGACAGCGAAGGTTTCAGAGCTGGGAAATGCCCAAAGTGAACTCCATGGAGCTGGAGCGTGTCTCTATTTATGTGCTTTATTTATTTAATATATCTACAGTTGGACTCTGTGATCTTAAATGTCTTTTCCAACCTAAATGTTTCTATGATTCTGTATGTACTGTGCAGCATGAAGTGCATAAATCTCACTATACACTGTTGCCTTTGAACACAAGCCACTTTTGAGTGCTTGTGACAATTCATTTCTGGGTGCTAGGAAAAAGCCCTGATGCTGCAGGCTCACATATAACAGCATTTGTTTACATGTACCACGTGCATATTCCTTCCTACTATGTATATAAGTCCTGTTACCCTAAGAGAATACATAATTCTGTACTCCTTCGCATTTTCTGTTTCCATCTGAAGCTCAAAAATAAGGGGAAGGGGGAGACATGGAATCTAGTCTTGGTTATTTCCATCCCAGAAGAAAAGCAGCAGCAGGATACTTTGCAAAACAAGCTGTCCCTGTGAAATTCCTGCCTACTACAGATTCAGTTGGCAGCCTAAGCTTTGAATAAGCTTCTCAATTTCTAACATGCTTCTTTGGAAAGCTGCTGAACATCAGAGTTTCCAAACCTGTGTGAGACATACAAACTGTGGTTTTGTATTTTTCATGTCAAGATTATTGAATAATTCAAATCTGTAAATACATACTAGCAAAATACACTTGCCTCTTTGCTTTGCTGTTCAATCATTTACCAAAGACATTTGATGCCAGAAGTTAATGATGCCACCAACTAGTTGGTCATAAAACTTGTGCTTCTATATATTAAATTATTTACCCCTAAGCCATTGTCCGAATTCCACCTTCCAGAAAACTCCCTCTGGCAGCCCAGCTGCCTGCATTTGTTCCAGAGACTTTTGGAACCCTCTAAGATGCCCAACACATGGTAAGAGGCACAGGCCTCTCTTTAATATTTCTCCTGCAACTTATCAACAATTTTCACACCACAGGCCAAGGAAAAACAGTATTCCAGGGCTCTGTGTGGGTTTCTACTCTTCCTTCTCCCATATCCCCAAATTTCCTCAAGTAACCGGATCCCTTGTTTACTCTTGTTACATGGGGCCCCAGGCTACTCAACAGTGTCCTTTTGTCATAGAATTCTTAATTATTTTCTTTCTATATGAAGAGATGCCACTTAAATTTATATTTACATATGCAAAGTTAAAAGCTAGTAATGATAAACTGGAAGTATCAGTGGTTTCTGCTAGTTAGATTTTGCTCTGTATCTAGAGTCAATTATACAGGTGGTGGAACCTGCCGCTTTCCCTGAATGAATGGCAGATCTCAAGGACGAGTTCATGTCAGGCTAAATGAATTTTTACATAACGTCATATGTGAAGATAACTAAAATTCACTAAAGATGACTTCCAGTTCACAAAACCACAGATGTCTGGCTTTAGATCGGATAGAGCCAAAATCATCACGAATAGGAAATGCGTATTTCCACAGCATAACACATTTGAGGATCTTCAGCATCCAAATAAAATTGATGCTGTTTGTTTCAGCAAAGCGCTGCAAACTTAGGGGAGTGCGCCTCTTCGGCAGCACCCCCGTGATGAAGGACGGAGCTTCACAGGCTGACACTTTGAGGTTACTGGTGTGTAAGAGCACGCACTGGACAATTCTTCTGAAAATTTTTGTCTACTGTCTGTCAGTAGCTGCTATAATACATCTTCCATAGCACATGTGCAATATACAGTCGCAGCTTGCCGAACATTTGGAGGTGCTTGACTGTTAGCTTGTAGCAAGTGCTGCCGTGGTGTAGCATGTCAATAATCCACGTTACTCAGAGTAGGGCGTCAATGGATTAAACATTCCCCAATTACGCCATCCAACACAATAGACTATAACAGCTGTGAACGAGCCATTGTGTCACTATTAAGTGTTTTGTCATGGTCTGTCAGAGAATACTAAGGAATATTCAAGTCTGTAGATTGCTGGTAAGATAAAATGCAATGTCTCATTCAAATACATATGAAATCTCCTTGTGAAAGATTTACATGCAAAATTCCTCTTAGTGTTATGGGAATTAGCTCTATGAATTCCCCCGCACACTTATGGCAGCAGGATAGACCCTTGTGACAGTAAGGCAACAAAGGATTTGGAAACTTGTTACAGAAAAAGCACTGAGAATTTACTGGTAGGTAGGCTTGTTGTCTTTCATTTGCTCTTTTCTTCAAATGAAATAGCAAGTTGTTTTTAATCCTTTTGTATTCAAACACCCAAAAGGGACTGGTATTTATCTTGTAAAATTTCAAGAAGTCATTTTTTTCCCCCTCAAGACCTCCTTTGAAAAGCATCTATAGTCCTAAATCTCTCTTGCTCCCTCCTTCTGAGTATAAAAGGAAGCATGTGTAAATGGGTATATACAAACTTATTTGTACCATGTTAATTCTCAGGGCTTCCAGCAGTGACAGAGAGAGGATTTCCTGACACTTAACAGAAAAAAGGACGGAGGGGAGTCACCCTGCATCAGCGAAGCATAGCCGTGATACCAGTGCAAGCAACTCTGCCAGCAGCAGGTTTATGGGAAGTCCAGGCTGACGATGCTCATGACAGGTTGTTCTAAGCGTTTAACCGGCTCCACTAAAGGAAGATATTGAAAGTTAGGGTGTATGAAACATGCCAAAGCAGAACCCGAAGTCGTTCCTGCAATGTCTGTGTATGCTTTAAGATTACCACTGCAACAGGGTATGACAACCCCGATTTTCACAGGCAAATAACATTCCAGGGAAGAATTCAGCAATATTTGGAGATTTACCTTTTTGTCTTGTCTTTGTTGTTTTCAGATACAAGAAAACAAGCTACGTAAACAAGTCTTTTATATGAGAAAATATTGTGTTAGTCCTTGAGGACCTTGTTCACACTCTCTCACTTTCAATTTATCCCTTTCGACACTGAGCTAATATGTCATTTCATACCATCAGAAGCCTCCAATAGGACTTAAAAACACCTATGACAACTCTAATGTAATTTTCCTTCTTCCTTTAGACAGATGGTCACACATTACAGCCCACTCTGTTTAGATTCACACAAAAACTAAATAAATCCTGTGCATCGTACTCACTTTAAATAGCACCCAATCTTAGGCTAACTGAGCTAAGGTAAGACATATTCAGGATGACGTTGTATACCAGATAGAACACGGCAGGGCACAGGCAACATTTTTACCAAGTCTACAACTAACGGTGGGTTAGAATTAAAACTGGGTGATTTGCTTTGGGCACCCATTATTAAAGGCTTCTGCTTCCTTTTAGCAAAGTTTGTGCTAAGTCTTTCCGTTCGATTTTATGCAAACCACAAACAAATATGTCACCTCATTTTAACTTGCAGATTTTTGATTCATGAGAACAATGGTAAAAAGAAAGTTAGTCACCAAAAGCAGTCTGACAATGCCAGACTGTCAGAAAATACATTAAATTAGAAGTTTGTATAGTTTCTGGCATCACATAATGAAGCAGAGAACAGCTTTGGCTGCAGGGCCATTCTAATACAGAAAGATGTGTTTTAATAATGGATGCAAAGTATTTTATCAGCACAGCGAGGAGGGATGAGGGTGGGAAGATGATGAATGACTTAAAATTCTGCAGGGGGTTTCTACTGATGTAGTTGTTTAGAAAGATGCCATGCTCTGTCACACTGCTTTCCCTTTCTCCAGGCTATAATGAAATGAGTGCAGCTAGGGAATCATAACCTCATGCAAGAGCACGGCATGGTCTTATCTATCTTTAAGATCTACTGCTTTACTATCTGCAGTCATGTGGCATCAGCTCAGAAGATGAATTTCTTCAAAAGAACCAAGTCAGAGTCTAGTCCCTTTGCCTGCGAGAAATGCAGTTTGGATTAGCAATCACAACACCACCTCTTCACCGCACCCCGAGACACAGAGTCTATTAGGATACACCAGCTTTGTTTCGGACTTTTTACCAGCATTGCAAAACACCAGGACCTTTTCGTTAACTACCTCAATGCTAAATATTCAAGAGACTAATTATCTGTAATTACTATTCATGAGCTATATCAACTACAACCAACCTTACATGTTTTTGTCCAAAGACTTTCTTTTTTTGACAAAACACTAAGGTATTGACGTGCGGAAAACAGACTCCCCAATCTGTTAGATTGTGAAGTAGGTATGTTTATTCAGCACTGGGCAGCATGTGGGGTAGTCTCACCAAAGTCGTGCCCACCGCAACATGGCAGCTTGTCCTGTTTTAAATGTAGCAAAGTGTTACATATACATGAAATTTCCCAATACGCCTATACATATGCATAACCTGTCCCCACTTTGTATTAAAATTAGTTTCAAGAGCTCATTTCCATAAGTCCCTCCCAACTGCGCATGCTCAGTGACTTGAGTCGGTGGTCTTCAGGGGTCGTTTACTTCATCCACTCCTCTTCTTCACCTTGTCCTTTTGGTGAACTCCAGCTTCCACCCCCCTTATTCCACTGTCAGAACAACACAGCCGGTACCAACCGGCTCCCCAAAAGTGCTAGACACTTTGTTCTCCTACGTGCCTTCCAAGGCCTGTAACAAAGATGGGCCATTTGCTACTAATCTCCCCTCTTCCACACTCCCTACAGTGTTAGTTTCTCATCTATAGTTTACTTCATATGATTAGTAAATTAATCTAAACCACAATGCTAGCAATTTAAGATGGATCTACAGTTGGCTTCACAAAGGTTCTTTTGTTAACCCTTTAGCCTCCCTTCAGTATGCGCAATCTCTTTCGCAATTTATTTCATGGTACTGTTCTGCCTAGTGCCTAACTTCAATATTTACCCTTAATACCAGCATTAAAAGCAGTTAAACTTATATGTACGTACATATCTCTTTAAGACCAATTCACATCACTGCCAGTGATCCCAGAAACGCACATTTACATTTTGCTTTCTCTAGCACCAAACTAAAATGAACAAATTAAAAGCTAAAACTTCAAATAGAAATACCTACAATTTGGATGTGGAAATTTGAGCCTCACTATTCTTTTAAAAGTAGCCTGCTTCTAGAGAGAACACGCATTTATGTAATATACGGATGCTTACACTGTTTTAGAATCAATGATTTTGTATGTATTGTACAACAGAAGTCATAAGGCCTTGATTTTTTTTTCCCCTTTTTCCTTCTGCTAGCAACTAATGAAATACACAAACCAGAAAGCCGTGCTTCAGTAACACATATTTCTGTTTTAAATCACAGTCAGTAAGAGAGTGGACTTTCACACTGATTTCAAAAGAATCAATTGAATTTCTTTCAGCTTATTTTTGCTCATCATTTCTTATGGAAAGGGTACTTAGCCAACTTTTAGTAAGACTATTCCACAGGTGTTCCAAGGAAACAACTGAAAAGATCCAAGACTAATTAACTTTAGAATGTGTAACCAATCAGAGAATTTCGCATACAGTACCTTGGAGCACGTCACTGTATTGAATGACACATGCAACACTCCTAACAAATCACAGAATCTTAGAATCATAGAATCATAGAATCACTTTGGTTGGAAAAGACCTTTAAGATCATCAAGTCCAACTGTTAACCTAACCCTGCCATCCCACCACTAAACCATGTCCCTAAGCACCTCATCTACCCTTCTTTTAAATACCTCCAGGGATGGGGACTCGACCACCTCCCTGGGCAGCCCATTCCAGAGTCTGACAACCCTTTCTGTGAAGAAGTTTTTCCTAATGTCTAGCCTAAACCTGCCCTGGCACAGCTTCAAACCATTTCCCCTCGTCCTATCGTCTGTTACCAGGGAGAAGAGGCCGACCCCCACCTCACTACAGCCTCCTTTCAGGCAGTTGTAGAGGGCGATAAGGTCTCCACTCAGCCTCCTCTTCTCCAGACTAAACAACCCCAGTTCCCTCAGCCACTCCTCAGAAGACTTGTGCTCCAGACCCTTCACCAGCTTTAAATAACAAGCTGCAACTACCGTGGCTAAACTGCATAGGCGTTAGACAACTTAAATCAGAGGAAAAAAAAAAGCCATACTCTGTCTTTAGCAGGGAGTAAACCACAGGAACACCACGTGTTGCGTACAACATCTATCGGGTGTCAGGGATTTCACTCAGCACACACTGAATGCAAATACCAGTGTCGTTACAGGGTGTCCTGTTCAGCTGCAGATGGGAGCAAAAAAGCAGATCCCGAGTCACAAACCACACACACACAGCCCCCAGCAAGTGACACATAAAACGTCCAGGAGGACACCACTATAGAAGACAATTTAACAATACTGGGGATACAAAGATTTAAAATTAAGCTGGATTTTGAGCGCGAGACCTGAACTACAGTGAAAGCTGCATTACAAACAGGTTAGAGAGAAACAGTAAGACAGAGAGCTGGAACCAGCTCCGCTGCTTGTGCAAACGAGGGCAGTTCCCAGTATTTCACCCGAGCTGGGAATCCGACTCCCGGCCCTCCTGTAGGCAGGACATCCAGCCCAGTATCTCCTTTGTACATTTATCTCTCAGAAAGAGGTATGAACAACACCGAATCTCTAGTAACAGGTTGTGCTTTTGAGGGTCTAAATGGCTACGTAGCCAGTCATTTGCTGGCTGAACACGTGTGTGTAACTGGCTTTGAACACAGCAGAAGAGGCAGCATCATTTGATCTATTAAACTGCAAATATTGCAAATTTTAGGAAAATACACGCTTCGATTAGATTCCAGAGAGTAAAAGGATGTGTTGGCAAAGGACACATTCATTAGAGGAGACCTAATTGCATACTTAACCTTAGGTACATGCTGTCTTAATGGCAAATGAAAGTATGCCAAGCATTTTATATTTTCAGAACAAGGGCCAAAGGCAACGGAAGAATCAAACTCTCAACACAGAGAAACCTTTTCTTTTTCCCATTTCATCACGGCTTAAAACAACCTCTGCATGCCCTCGGGTCAAAATATCTGCATACTAATAAAAAAGATGCTTTGCAGAGGAGGATCTCTGTTCTCTGCAGCCCCAGTGTATCCCACCCGTTGCTATGCATGTATACTGCATCCTTAGGCATCTCAATGGCAAAACAATTGTCCTTAGAACTAGTGGACAATATTTGATAAAAATGGTGTTATATTTAACCTGTTTGCACCTTCCTATCTCCATTTCATTGAATTTCCTATCAAACTTTGCCTTTTCTACCAGAGCACAGCAAAGCAAAAAGTCCCACTGAGGGAAATTGCTTCCAATCATCTCCAATTAACCACTATGCCTCTCAGCAACTGCTAAAATCACAGGGGTTACAGGGACCTAAAATTGTCCTCCAAGGCTTTGGAGGTAGATGATGCATGATTTTCTATTGAAAAATCCTTGCTGATGGTAAAAAGAAACAAAAGAAACACCACCCACATATGCTCAAGAATGGAAAACTGAAATGGGAGAAAAATTACAACACTGATCTCTCCTCTGCTTGAAGCTGATCGCCATGATCATGTACCAGGGAATGGACTCCTCGGTCTCAGAGTCACTCTGCTGGTTTTAGAAGTCTTTTATGAACTAATCACTGGGGAAATGAAGGGGACAAAACCTCAGCCCACAGTCACGTCCATCCCTGCCCAACAACAAGAGACAAGAGTGAGTAACTAAGAGGAAATCTGCCTGGAAGGTCCACGGGGAGCCAGAATTTTCCTCCCAGGGTGAGAGGGGAGGGATGTGAACTGCTTATTTACAGAAAAGACACTGTGTGCTCCTTGTTCTGTGAGCAAGGATCATGTCAGTGACCAAACAGAAGTGAAAACAAAAACTCTGCGGAAAAACAACCTGTGAAGCATCAGCAGCTGCGATCCAAGACAAAACCGACAAAACCCATGTGGAGAAGCATGTGTGTCTCCCCGGTTGCACAAATCAATGGTTCCTTAGGGAGCAGAAACCCTTGTTACAATGGCCCACAGTAGCTCCTGACAACCTGGGTGAAAGAAGCCTGAATATAATTCAAAGCAGACCAGCACAGAGGAAGGGGAACTGGCACACGCAGATTTGGATATTCATCCCAGCACATCAATCTTTAGGATTGTTCCAATCTTCTTAGCACGTGCTAAAGATTTATACCAAACCTGAGACTCGGTGCCAGGAGATATTCGGCTCGCTGCAGAATTCAGAGAAGAAGAAAAAGAAAAACTAACAAAACAATAACCACATTTTTTCCTGTATTCCCTCTATCTCCACTCCCTGCTTGTGCATGTGCTGTAGGGGCTCAACAGCAAGAGCTCTGTGCGAATATGTGATTGCAAACCCTCCTGAGACTGCCAGCTGCTGAGCAGGTGTGTGCTGTGCATGCATCCGCCTCTCCTAACGCAAGAAACCTAACGGCAGAGCGACATATTTGCCGCAGTCAAACATTAGAATATAAAATAAGCAAGCATTTGAATGCTAGCAAAATAACTTAAGATCCCAAGAATTTCTCCAAGTGAATATTAACTGTGCTTCTTCCTGTGACAACGGCAACCTGTACTAAAAATAATGCTTTCTCTCCTCTTGCAATGGTGTCAGCAGATATACAAGGACTGAAATTTCGGTATGTGACAGAAGTTGTATTTTTGTATTCTCAGAGGTGTGAAGGTATGGGAAACAATAAGAATCACAAGATAATATGAAATACCAATAATACTGGAGCCTAAAATAGTGTTTTGCATTGTGAAAATACTGCACAAATATCCTTAATTCTAGGAGCACTTCAATAATTCTAGGAGCACTTTAATAAGCAAGCACATATTTCCTTCACAATTTCAGATGGGAAATGGGGGAAGAGAATTGTGCTTTTGAAGTTTGATAGACACACCCAGGACCCCAACTCATGTCTTTTAAAATCTCCCAATCCGGTGTGTATTAACCAATGCCATGCATTGAGACTTCACAGGGAAGGAGAGGTTTGCTTGCTTCTATACCTTCTATTACCTTCTGATATAGCCACTTGGGCTTGGTTCTCTTAAAGAATTACCTGTCATTTGCATTTATTCTTGTAAATTTTATCAGCAGTGTTAGTCATCTCTTCCATACACGCTTCGAAGTTTACCATGAATGGATGGGCAGATCATTTAATTTACAAAATAAGTATGGAATATTCCCAAGACGGGGAAGGAGGGAAAGACTGAAAAGCCCTTTATTAATGATCCATGCATTATTTATCACTTTTATGAAACCAGTCCAAACTGTTCATTAAGATCCAATGAAATTTTAAGGTATTCCGAGAAAGCTGAAAAACAGACTATGCAGACGAAAAAATGGCAAGGTTTCTACAACCATGAGAGAATACATGAAGAACACAGAATGGCAAAAGGGGATTAAGAAAGAATTTACTTAAGAGAAGAATAATTAAAAAGTTGACATGTGCCAAGGCTGGAACTGCAGCGTATCTGAACAGTCTTAGCCTCCTATAAATAAACAACCAGGCAAACGCAAACAAACAAAATCTACTTCTGGCAAGTTCCTAATCCCCTAATTACCTGAAAGAAATCTGTTCACTCCTTGAAAGTTCACTTAATAGCAGAATGTGTACTTTGTGGTATAAAAGCATATTTTAAAAAATCTTGGAGTTAGGAGAGTAACTCTGAACGCATTTGATGGAACACAGTGCATAATATATTGTCTGAAGGGAAGATGTCCTTAAGCAACTCGTTTCAGGTACTGAAGGGGTGGCTGAAGAAAAGGAAGTTTTGACATTTCTCAGAACCTCAGGAGTCCCAAAATGACGGTCTGCAACAGGAGGAAAGCTTCATTTCCCTGGTTATTTCTCGCTCCTTCACCTCATTTAAAGTTTCATTCAAAATAAAACCCAAAGCTAAAAGCACCCCTCAGCAGGTTAAAAAATATTATGATTTCATCAGTCAAAATGTCAGAGTACTTCTGTCCCAATGAACAAACTGAGCTCATAATGTGAAGCCTCTGAGGGCAACTAAACAGAACCCGCAACCATGTGGATAACTTACCCAAGTTGAAGCCTAGCTTAACAGCCAGTGTAGCCCTCTTTCCAGGGGCCAGTCTCAACTGTGGGTCTGATTTGGGGGAATTGAAGTATTTCACAGTCGACTGAGTGGAAGCAATATTGTGAGATTAAAAATTCCCACTCCAGGAAAAAAAAAAAAGGCTTTCAGATTGACACGTTACCATTTGTGAAATACTTAGCTACACTATATCTGCACTTTTCTTTCTACTGAAATTCAAGGACTAAAGAAGAAAAGTGCCATCAATTTATCCCTCCACTAAGTGCTATTTTGTAAGGGTTTTTTATTCTCTCAATGTTTTCCACTTGCTTAGGTCCAGATTCTGCTGCCAATATCTACATTTTACATTTTGTCACAAACAGCATCATCAACAGAAAGAGGGCAACTAAATTGTTCTTATAACAAATGCTTTGCAGTATTAGGTTTTAAAAACTTGCCTGTACCCTTACCAAATTTCAAAATACACTTTTAAAGGACTTCTACATCTACTGCACAGTTTTCTTCCATGAAGTATGTGTTCAGGCTAATTAAAGAGGCTCCTAAGAATTTTCTGCTTCCATACAATAAAAAAGTAGGTACAGAAAGCTTCCAGAAAAAAACTTTTTTCTCAATGATGATCACAGAAATCAAAATATCACACATGATTTTCAAGACTGCAAAAACAAAACAGGAACCTCTTATTTTTTTCCTTATGGAAAACGTTTATTTAAGTCTAACTCAGAGAAGTCTAGGAATATTTTAAGTAAATCCTACTCTGTGTTACAAGCAGTCTGAACACATAAATTCAAGGATAACTGCTGAAAGTAGGAAAATATGCTGTAGAATATCTTTGATGCTTAAATAGTCAATAAGACTACAAGCTTCTTTAAGGTATTTAATTGCAAATTGCAAAAACTGCTTAATATCATTGCTATATATAGTAAGTTGGTTTATGCATAAATATGTCAAGGTCATTTGGTGCCATTAGTAATATAAAAAGCCATTTCAGTATGAACGTTATTAATTGGGGGATTAATCAGTCATACAGCAATGCTTAAGCAACTTCTTCACAAACCTTGCAAATTCAAGTGTCACCTCTCCAAATATTTAAAAAGGACAATTGCTTCTTTCCCCAAATTATAAATCTCTCAAGGACACTAAGTCAGGTCCCAGCTATCAACTTAGCAGGGATTTCTGCCCCCACAGAGGGAATCACTTCATACCTTTCAAGCAACAAATAAAATGATGGCTGTTACTACCACTCCCTGTCCTCAAGAGGTTATTTCTTGCATGTTACTAAACAGAAGCCATTCTATGGTTTCATAAAATTAAGTATATTCACCATTACCCACTTTAGCTTATCCATGACAAACTAAAAAGGATCAAATGCCGCAAAGCACCTTTAAACACCATATGGTTTCCAGGTGAACACTGCCTATAATTTTAATAAATAAATAAAACCATAACTAATTATAGAAGAGGCTTATCTTAGTTTAACTACCCTAGAAGAGTACTTCTATGTGAGACACTGCCGTTAATGCTGAAATCACGATGAAAAAAAAAAACCCACTGTGACTAAAATCAGGAAAGATGCATTTCTGAAAGATGTAAGAAACAACTGCAACTTGACCTACCCTTTATGTTTTGCTAGTATTTAACAGTTTGTAGCAAAAAAAAAAAACCAAAACCCTAAGAGCATGATGTGAACAGAATTCTCTAGAAATGAGTGAGAACCTTAGAATTTAAAAATTATTTTATTCCTATTTCTATCTGAAATAATTCAAACTCTTGTTTCTTTCCAAAGGCCACTAAAATTGGAACAATAAAACCAGCACAGATGTTAATCAGTAGTGTCAACTTCCAAATCCTATGTACTGAGCTAACACACTCCAGAATATATTAGTTTAAAATGTAATCCAGAAGAAATTACTGTTCTGATTACTAGGTTTTGTGTGCATCTTTTTTTAAAGCTTGATAAATTTTTCAGTTTTCACTTTACATTGGGATATCTGATACTGCTGTGAGAAGGGAATAGCTTCTGGGTCAAAGAAGATGAAAAAAAAGGAAGTAATTTTTAAGCTGCTCATACTGCACTTTTTAAAAGAAATAAGAAACATTTTAAGATATTTGATAAATTTTTTTTTATAACCATAGTCACTAAAGACTTGCCTGAAACTAATTACAGTAAAATGAATAGGCTTTGAATTAACACCAAAAGCGATTAGGATGTAATTAAGGTAAAATCTGAATAGATGTATATTTTTAAATTTTGGAAATTCATCAAAAGCCTATTGTCTTTACAGATTCCTACCATGTTTGCTGTTAATGCAAAACAGAGATGAATAAAAAAAATGTTAGGTCAGCAAGAAAAGGAACTCTAGTTTTTTAAAGTATAAAAAAATAGTAGATATTAGAAACTGGTTATTTAAAGTTATCCATTCTATTGCAAATTACTGTTAATTGAAATACCATTTGTCTGATTTTTTTCCTTCACTAGAGCAACCTTCTCCAGCTAGAAAGCACAGACCTGATTTAACTGTTTAGAGATTGAAATGAAGCCCGTGTAAGTTCATGTTTTCTCATGACGCCAACAGACCTTGGGTTGGTTCCTTTGGAAATGTTAAATCACAGGATTTCACCTCACTCAGAAATGAGTCATTGGGTAATACGCACAGTTCATAAACATTGGCAGCATCCACTCATATGGAATACAACCACCCTTAAGGAATTAAATAGGTTTAATATGACAGAAATACTTTTATATAGAATTTATATAACATTGTATATATGCACCTGTTTGTATATATAAAAATTTATACACACATACTGTATATACTATCATCTACTTACTGTTTCTTAAGAAGACTGTGCAGCTGAAATCATCATTTAATTTGAACTCAGCTAGCAAATTACATCTGTCAAACTGTTACTCCCAGACCATTTTTCTTCACCTGTTTACTCCTGCCTGTCAGACCACAACAGCTTCAATACACACATATTTACAAAGGCTGCAGTTTCCAAAATGGCCTAGGCCTGTTCCTCTCTTTTCCACCCTGTATTTATCCAAAATGCAAATCCATGACTCTTCCATAGGTGGCTTTAAATGACCTCCTCCTTACCCTTCCTGCAGCTGAGGAGAAGGCAACGGGCGGGAAAGCAAAGCATCGTCTCCTGCCATCGGATACAGCTGGTGAGTCAGTCTCTTCATAGAATCGTTTAGGTTGGAAAAGACCTTTAAGATCAGCAAGTCCAACTGTTAACCTAACCCTGCCATCCCACCACTAAACCATGGCCCTAAGCACCTCGTCTACCCTTCTTTTAAATACCTCCAGGGATGGGGACTCGACCACTTCCCTGGGCAGCCCGTTTCAGAGCCTGACCACCCTTTCTGTGAAGAAATTTTTCCTTATGTCCAACCTAAACCTCCCCGGCACAACTTCAGACCATTTCACCTCGTCCCCTTATTCATGTTAAGGTTCTATGTAAAATGGCGCATTTTCTAGGCAGGACAATACAGTACACATGCAAACTAACTGTTACCTAGATAGGACAAGTGCTCCAAATACTGTCTGCCTTTGAGTTTATGACTATAATCCTTTTTTCAAGATCCACACCTGAACTCAACGTGGTAATTCAGCTGCTATTTTAGACAGGAACTTCACCACACAGAGCTTTGCCTAAAAGAGAAGTGATACTGGCCGAATGAGTTTGCTCCTCTTGGCCTGCTTCAATGCACGACACCATGACATAAAGTGCCTTTTTACTCTGAGGTGTGTTTGGGCTGGTTTTTTTTTTCCCCTGTCCATTGCACATCTACTTTTTATAGTACTTGATGAGTCACAGCAAGACAGACAACTTAGATAAATTGGATCATAGCCAGTAAAACCCGTCTCACAGCTGCTCTCTACCTTTGCAACAGAAACATCCGTCATCATAAGATCTGTTAAAATAAGCTGTCAATAAACATTCCCCACATTTATCTGGAAAAATAGTTGCTGGCAGAAAAGGCCAGTAGCAATAAAATCAGAGATAAGACACTGCAGCATCAGTCAGTGTTCAGTGAGGAAACAGAATCAAACCTCTCCCTTACATTTAACTAGGATTAGGCAGAAGAAAATATGGGGCCAAATATTCAGCAGTTGTAAATCAGCTGAGCTCCACTGAGTTTTACCTATTGAGATCTGCTAAAAATACAAGTGTCATTTGTTGGAAATGAAATGCCACATACACTGATCTGGGAGAGCGAGGAAGGTGTTTATACACATATTAATATCCTGTACATCCCGTTCAGCGTTTCCCTTGCAATGCAGTGCCACACGGACATACAGCAGCTTGCCCTGAGCAGGTCAGTAATTTCTACACAGAAAATGGCAGCCCCTGGTCCTGGATGTAGTATCTAGCTTAACTGAAGGCAAGAAGCTTTACTGCCTGGGCTGCTCTAATGCCGGGTACGAAACAATACACTATTTCTCCATACATTGCACAGCCACAGGAATAACCTTAATAGTCATTCTTGTTGCAAAAGCACTAATATAGTAATTTTACATGTGATGGAAGTAAGGCAGAGAGACAGTAAGTAAATTGTCCAGCCACAGGCAGAGCCAAGAGTAGAAAAGAGATTTTGAAGTCCCAATCCGTTGCTGCCACTTCTAAACCATATTTTCGTCTCCTTAATGGTCCACTATTGATCCCTGTATAGAGTTTCCTTCAGACTCCATATGTCTTAAGCAGAAAAGACAAAACCAGCTGATGGTTATTGGCACAAAGGCACTCCATCGTCTCGGACTGATCTACTAAGAACAAAACAACGTTCAAAACAATCCAGCACAAGGCACTGCAGCTGAGGAAAAAATAATTAATCTTCTGTTCTTCCAAGGTTTCACAATACTTCTTTTTGCTTATAGAAAAATACTTACACAGCATGTCTAGAATTGCATCAGTACTGTTTAGCTGAGAGCTAGGAAGAGGCAAAAAAAATGACCCTCAAAATGGCAGTTACAAAAAAGAGATGGTTTCAGACCTTTGAAGTACCTCGTTGCCTCACATATGCTTCTGAGATCTCAACATTTGAGTAACTTACCCACTCCACACAAGTCCGGTCAAGGCTGTTCAAATTGGGTTGACAGGGGAAGTCTGGTTCTCTAAAAGGAGCAGGCAGAGCTGCTACCCTCTGTGTATAAAGTAAGGCCCAGTGAAGTCCTAAAAATCTAATTTAAAGAATACTGAAGCACACAGATCTCTTGCAGGCTCCTTATCAAGGGATGCCTATCATTCAGACACCACAGAGGATTAGTTCAATCAGCTTCCAGCTTCATACCCAGCCTCTCTAAGAGCCTGGATAAGAGGGGCCATGGCATTAGCCAGGGACGTCTTCTCTCCCCACTGAGGATTGTGAGACAGAGTGAAACACAAGTGCTTTTCATCAATTAGGTTGTTTGTAGAAAATTTTTTTCACTTCAGAAATTAGCTGTTAACTGAAGCCATATTCACATGATAGCTTGAAAACAGATTTTAATGTCTGAGGTTTGTTTGCAAAACTGCCACAGATGACGTTAGTTGGTGCTATTTCCCATTGCCAATAGTTAGGGAGCTTGCACAGAATACGAAACTCAGGTTCTCCCCTTTTGATCAGAGGGAGTTGAGGCTGTACAACCCACTGTAACCATCTGGCTATTTCATAGGCTTGGGTAAGGTGATCCCAGTTTCTCCCATTCACACTGTTCTTTAAAAAAATGGTCTTGAATATTTTACAGAAAAAGGACTGCAAGTCTGCCACTCATCTTCCATTCCTTTTAAAGTGACTATGGATTTGGCCTCTGCATTTGTCTTTGGGCATCCTGTTCATCCAGAGATGAAACAGTACAACCCTCTTATAGTTTGAAACATCTGTGTATTCGTTTCTGAAGAGCTTTAGTATAACTTCATTTTGTTTACCATTAATTCCTTTTTCTAATCACTGATCTGAATCCTTTCCTCTGTGCATAATACTCAAACAGAAAAAAAAAAAAGCTTCAGTGCTTTCTTATCATGCATTTTATTCTTGTACGGTGAATCAATACATTTTGCTTTAAGGCATTTTCCTTCACGTTCTTTTAACCAGCGATGAGCTGAATGTTCATCAGTAGCTGTGGGATACAGCAAAGAAAGAGCAAAATGAAGTGCAGGGCTATGCACTGCTTCCTTTGGGAATGAGAGATCAAATCCAATAAAGGACTTAGACATCTTTAATCTAACTTTCCAATGACTGCGTCACAGAGCACAAACAGCATTCAGGGTCCCTAACCTGGAAATAATCAGATTTCATGATTCCACTGACACTACAAACTGAGCAAGAAAGAGCCTGAAGTCTGCAGGTTGATCACACAACTGCCAAAAGTTCACCAGCAGAAGTACGCTGAAAATGGTGTCACTCCTTGTCACGCTGCAGCTTCCATAATGTGAGGCATCTTGAAATGGCATGGTCTACCAGTCACAGCAGTCTCCTTGTAAGGCACCTACCTATTCCCTGTTTGCCCAAGACCACATAATGTTCATTCTTCTGGTTTTGTAGCAAAAGACAGCAAAGAGTGGGAGAGGCGGTAGCGATGCTGTCCTCGCTCCCCTTGCATAAGCAATAACCTAGTGTTGGGAATTCACAGCAAGCAAAGGACAGCTCTTGGCTCATTCTTGCTCCTCTGCTAGAGGAGGGCTTAACTCTATGCCTACCAAGGGAAAAGTGCCCCATGCAGCACACCGAATAAGGAGCTAGGATGTGCAGCATACTGAAAATAAATCAAGGTTTACAAAGCAGAGGAAGGAGCGCAACTTCATACTTGAGAACTCGCATGAAAGAAGTCACCCTAATCCCTTCCCCTTGGACTGCCCACATGCATCACCCAACAACTGATTACCTGCAAAATCTTAAGCAAAGCCAGAATAGCAGTCAGGCCTTCTAGGCACTAAAAATCAAGCACTAGTCAGTGTGTCAGTGCTCCTTTCCCTGCAGCCCCGTTCCACCCTGCAGTCTCGCTAAAGCCTCTTCTCCACTGGACTGAGTGAGGTCAGTTCCACACTGACCTTCCAGGAGCCTCTCAATAATGACATTACTCAACATCCATTTTTCCCAGTAAAAGTTTGATGGACTTATAAAATAAATTTTACAAATAGCTTACTGGAGAAAAATGTTAAGCCTTTGAATTACACAGCATTTCCAGCAAATTCCTTTCATTATGCAGTATGCTTTCTACTTCACAATTATAACTACTTTAAAAGTAATTTGTTGTTTTTTATACTTAAGCCTTCTTAATTCTTATCTTTCTTTATGAGTAATAACAGGCTTCCATTTATACAGCATTATTATATAAGAATGTTCACGTTAAAAAATATGAACTTTCCACAAACACACAGGCATTTTTCTCCATATACTTCATACAGGAAATTATTAAATTTTTGTATTGAAATAAAACCAAAATATGCTGATGAGGATAGTTCTTATACTGATGAAAGGAGGTTAGGAAGTTTTACTTCAGACAGAACTAGTCTCTTGAAGCACCCAGCTTCAGGAGGCTACTTGTCTCTGGGACACCTGTGAATAATGTTTCCAGAATTACATTTCCTACGGCCATTATGGTCGAATGTCACTGAAGTTATGATTACATATAAATATATGTGTGTGTGTCTGTGTGTAGTACTAGAAATGGTGACATGGGCTATCTTCTCTACTAGCTGTAGAAAAATAAATTTTGTTCCTTATGCTGATACCTTCAGGGACTGCTACAAAAACAAAAAAAAATCTCTTGCTGACTATAGGTCAACATATGATATAAAGGATGCGTAAGTGTGGGTGTCTGTCCCTGATATATAAAGCTGCAGAAAGATGATGATCTATAAAGATTTAAAAAAAAAAAAGAAAAAAAAATCAAAGACTGTAGTAAATGCTACTTTTGGAATAAAAAGGTGTAAGAAACATTGCAAGAATACCACCTTTATGCTAACATAGATCATCTAAGCAGCACCTTTTATCACAACAAGTGAAGTTTAATGTTCAACTATGTCGTTTTACACCAGGAAAGGCTCAATAAACAACCACCACCCCCGCTCTCCATCAGAAATATATGTTTCATTGGAGCTTGTTTCACAGAATATTTTTTTTCAGGCTCCAAAGAGAACTTTCATTGCTCAAGAGCCAGTAATGCAGTACCTCTGGGGTTTGAAGAGTTTCCAAGTGACCCTTTTGAATTCAGGTCTCCCATATTAAGGTCACTAAACTAGTGAGCATTCCAAGCTAGGTGACCACTGTACTACTGAATGACATCTACTGTTGCTAGCCTAAGCTTCGTGCAGGGCATTGGATTTATTGGACTGCTATGATAATGGCTATTCCAATTTTTCACCTGCATTACTTTTCTGGAAAAAAAAAAAATCATCTATCTTTCATATGACGTTTTATTTGGCCTAGCTGCACTGGTCTGGCTGGGATGGAGTTAATTATCTTCATAGCAGCTCCCATGGTGCTGTGTCCTAGGTTTGTGACCAAAACAATGCTGTAACACCCTCATGTTTTAGCTGTTGCTGGACAGTGCTTGCACAGCATCAAGGCCTTCTCTGCTTCCCACTTTGCTCCCCCAGTCAAGAGATTGGGGGGTATGCAAGAGGTTGAGAGGGGACACAGCCAGGCAGATGGTCCAAACTAACCAAAGAGATGTCCCATGCCATATAACAATATGCCCAGAAAAAAAAAAAAAAAAAAAAAAAAAGGGGGTGGGTGGGTGTTGTAGGGGAGCTGACCATCTTTTGCTTGAGAACTGGCTGGGCATTGGTCTCCCTGCGTGATGTAGTGACTGCCTACCTTTGCATCACTCATTTTGTTTTCTTTTTCTCTTCTTCCACTTCTTCACTTATTACACATATTTTATCTCAACACACAAGTTTTCTTGCTTTTACTCTTCCTTTTCTATTCTCCCCAATGGCACTGCGGGGGGGGGGCGGG
>NW_009259035.1:3516962-3522712 GCF_000687185.1 Egretta garzetta | reverse complement strand
GGGGGGGGTAAGTGAGCAAGCAGCTCTGTAGTGCTTAGCTGCCTACTGGGGTTAACCCTCAATGCCAAGGCAGTTCAATGATACATAACAAAATTATTTCCTGTTCAATTCTGCTGCCTGGAATTTAAGTCAAAAGAGAGGGAAGGATTTGCCTGTTCACAACTGTCATAGTGTGTGACACAGAGGGAAAAGAAAATGGCAAAAGGTTTGGTGCAAGCCCTCTGTTGCTCTAGGCACCACCGAGAGCAGCAGGCTTCGACAGACATGCGATGAGTAACTTATTACTACCACTACACATTTTGAAATGGCATCTAGCCCTGTGTGAAGGCATCAAAAGACACTGGAGATTTCCCTACTTTGTCTAGTGGCTTATGTAACTGCTGAATTAACACATCATCTTCATTAAATCTTCTGAATTTACCTGCCTTTAGGCCTCTACCCTTATTTTTTGTTATGCTTTCCTCTTCTGACTGGAAAAAGATATCCTATATTTTCCTTCTTGAGAAGGTGTTTATGCTTTGTATTTCTCCTATACTTACTTCTCTATTTTCCTAAAAAAAAATCCTCAAAAAACTGTGGTGATATTTATTTTATCACCAAAAATATTTCTCTCATTCTTTCAACCTTTTTTTGGATCTAATTTTTGGAGTTAAAGATGAAGTCATCAGTAGACTAGAAAATTATAGTTGCCAAGGATTCAGTGTACTGATTAAAAATATAGGTCAGATGCCCAACCTGGTACACAAGAAATATTGGTATTTGGTATTTAAAAGAGCCAATTTCCCAAAGCTATTCAGGATTATTTTAAATACCTTTAGAAGGCTTTAAAAGAGCTTTTAAAAGAGTTTTTTAAAGGAAAACTTTAGGAAATTCTGACTTCTTCAGATTGGTTTATTAGATGACATCTTAAAATTTCTGATGACTTTCAAATAGCTCCATAATACCATACTGATGGGAAACGTCGCAGAGAGATAGGTGGAGAGAAAAATGGCCCTGTATTTCAGATTATTTATTCAAAGTACTTATGAATCTTTGAATCTTTTCACTTACTGTCTCCATCCTTTTGCTGGAAAGACCTTATTTTCCCTTCATCCAGCTTCCCAGGGGAGCCCATGCTAGTGACAGATCAAAATACTCAGCAGAGATTTTTGAGGCTTTCCCGAATACATGGAGCACACTGCGAGGATATGTTGCAGAGGGCACCACCTTCAGAATGGACACCCATCCCTTCTGCATTATGCTCATCAGTCATTTGGGAAAGGGACACAAGAAAGGTCTTTGTGGTTAGGGGCTGGAAGTAGTCCCCGGAGACTTCCCTAACGGGTTAAAGAACTGCTAACCATATTTGACAACAAGGGAGGAGGAAAGGAAGATGTGAAAAAAAGCATTTGAATCTCTGGGCATGCACCCACATCCCAGTGGGCAGGACATTTGCCAAGCCTTTGACAAAGAGTAGTGCTACAATGTAGTGGGTTGGCAAGATCAGAAAAATTGAGATTCTACCAGTAGGCTATGACTGTAACAACTTCTTATGACCATCCTTTGACATTATCTTCACACATATTGTAACATTACATATAGGTAGTGAGGCACTATGCTACACATCTGAGAAAATTCAAGAGTATTCAACATGAAAATACCCTTTGCTATCATTTTTCAGTATTAAGAAGAGTATTTTTGATCTCCTAAACTGGGAGCAGAAATTAGCATGAACCGGCCGGTGTGCTTCAGGGACTTTTTTAACTTGAGAGTTGAGAGCAAAGTGTTTGAGCATGCCCAAATTTCAGATCTGCTCTTCACTTTCACAGGAAGCAACAGCAGTCCATCCAACTGCGCTCCCCCAGCGCTGAAATAGCCTTCAAAAGCAACACAGTTCTTTGGGGCAAGAATTCTCAAGGATTACCTCTGATTTCTCTTAAAAATAGATGGGATACATCAATAGTTTATATCTTAGACTCTTTAACCATCTTGTAGCGTTCAACTTGGATGGCAATTTTCTCCTTGCACACTGCAAATATACACACTATGAGTATAATAAATGTGAATTTCCATATATTGTGCAATAGCTAGTTACTGACTTTGCAAAACTAGTAAACTTTGTTTCTTAAAATCTACCCAAAAAGCCAGCATTCAAGTTAAAAGCAGTAGAGCCTACTAGGAATAAACTATATTAAATGCCTTCTACTTAGTCATAATGAATTATACTTTCAGAAACAGACCATGCAAAGTGTATCCTGTTATTTTTTCACTGACAAGAAAAAAAAAAAGCTCCACTCTAAACTGAGAACAAGGTAGCTTAAGGATTCATATAAAGAATTCTTTCCAAGAGAGGTTCACTACCAGCAAGGCATTGCTATAATCTGTTATTTGTGATTTGTAAAATGGCAATTTTACCAATAGATTAATTTACTGATTTGAAACTAAACCTTCTGCACTCTTGAAGTCAGAAACTCACTTATAAATGAGCTAAACCTTACATACGTTTCTCAAAAGAGCCTCTTTCAAAACAGAAGAGGGGAAGAGTTGACTGGATAAATGATTCCATTACCCAAGAACAAACACAATACAAAGATGTTTATATTATCTTGCCTACACAGCACAGTATAACATTTTCCTTCTATATAATAGCATATTATGCATTTACAGAACAGAGATATTATACGTTATGACAGAGCTGTTTTATCCTGTTCAAAAAATGACATGCATCAATGGGAAAATATCAAAAGAGCACAGGGAGGAGATTTTTTATTATTAAAGACATGGTAGTCTGTCGTAAATTAGCAAGGCCATTATCAGCCAGAGCACCGATATATGCTCCCTGACAGGAGCTCATTTCGGAAGCTGTGACATCCTGATTAATGCTATATACTAGCACTGCATTTTACATGCTGTATATCTTCAGAAAAGTATATCACCTTGGACAGGATTTCATCCTAGTTCTTTGCAGCCGACATTCAGGAGCTGCATATATGCCTCAATTAAACATTTGATTATGGCTACTAATTATCACTCAAATTAAGACAAGGAGCAAAAAGTCTAATAACTGCTTTTTGGAAGAAAGGATTTCTTATTTTTATACTATGGAAATAAATACAAAAACAACATCCAGTGAGCTTAAGGCATTAATAAGAGATAATATGTTTTCAGAAGTTAAAACAATTCAGTTGATTGCATTAAGCACTGCTTGTGCTTGCAAATTTTCTTAGACCTGTTTGCTGGAAACTGTTGCACAGGTGATCTGATTCTGTAACAGCTTCATTGTGTCATCTTTCATACAAAAGCAAGTCAGGGCCTTGTGAGAAAAGCTGCACTGGAGATCTGAGGCGTAACGCTACTGAGTCACAAACACACTGTGTTTTGTAATGCCTGCATTAAATTTGGAATTACTATTCTGCATTACAAATGTGGCTGAGCTTGAGCTGCAGAGATACTCATCAAAAAGGGGTAGAAAACAAGAGATAGCTGCCATTTTTTAAAGAGTACAGAAAGAGGTGTTTAAAAAAATATTTCCTGTTTATCTGCCACACCTCCTGGGAAACAATGTGCCAAACGCCACATACAAATTGTAACTGAACAAAACCAGTCAGAAGTAGAATTCCATGATTTATTTGCCTCCAACTTGCTAAACCATGTCCCTGATCCTCCCTTCATAGCAACAGCACCGCACCAACCTCATAATCAGAGCTGCTCTTCCCACCTCTCAGTCTGGATGCCAGAAAGGCAAGATAAAAAAAAATAAATACAAGTGCTTTCATCATACGGGTAATCTGCCCAAATTCAGGAGAAAACTCTGATTTATTCTGCAGGAAACGAGAAGGGACTATTATATGTTTTAAAATAATACAGCTTTTAGATTTTTCAGCCAGCAGCTGGAGTAAGGCACTCTCAAGAAGCTGAGACACTTCTGTGGGCTGCTGATTCAAGTGAAGCCAGCAAGGCACATCACTGTACCACAGGTGCACCTTCAGCAGACCCGCGTGATTCTTGTTTGGCTTCTTTACTTTTAAACCAATTTGGTCTATCAGTTTTGAAAGACAAATTGCCTTTATGTAGCGTAATTTATTCAACCGGCAAGTACAGAGCTCCAATAGTATTTCAGACAGACACAGTGCAGGTTATGTCCAGAGATGGCAAACAGGGTATACTGTGGTCTGTAAACCTTGGAATTTCATGTTTCAACAAGAACTACCCCAAAAAGAGAGAAACAACAATCAACTCACCTCCAAGAGAGATTCCCAACCATACAATGTGGATGGCTGTGAAGATTTCACACAGTAGATGCCATTTCCCTTACTGAGGACCAGAGGAAAGAAAGCAGACACGAAGAAATTAGTTTCGATCAATAAGGAAAGCACTGTCTGGGGAAGGCGTATTTTAGAAATATAAAGGCATGCACCCTCACGGTGCTTCTTCTAACTGCAGCTTTGTTTGAAATATGTTTGTTACTGCTTTGTGGGACCTTACAGTAGCTCAAGACTTCAGCTGCTTCACAGCTTCTCCCGATGGTCTTGCCCTCAAGCACATACTGTCGTTCTCCCTCCTTGCAACTTGTGCAGGTAGGTCAAACTCCTTGTGTTGGGTCAGCCCAAGCCTGTGTATTTTTCTTTTTCCTAGGTGGATAGTGTCAGACAAGGGGAGATTAACGTGTTATCGCACAGCTTTTGATTTAACATTAGCTTATCTGCTGAATCTTTTTCAACTGGATTTTTGAAAAGGATAATATATTCCAGCCACTGAGCAAAGATGTCTCCTCTGGCATTGATTTAAATAAAAGAGCAGTTTTGCATGAAGAGGATTCCCTTTCTGACCCTTCTTTCACTTGAGACTTTTGCCTTTAATTTTGGTAACCCAAAGCAAATCTCTAGCATATAGTCATTAACCTCACGAACCAAAGAAGAGTGGAACTTGGCCAGAGACATACCTATTTCCACACTTCCCCTCCACTGGCAAATCTCCCATTTTGCTCAATTTTCTAATCACTGTTCATTTATGCCTTACCAGCTAATCTCTCCAGTCACAAAATAAAGAATTAAAAGATTTTATTCATGTACAATTAATGTTCAAATTGATTGTGAGTAAAAGTCAGGTTTTGCTTTGTCATAATTATGTAAATGAGCACTAGAAAGAGTTAGGTGAAGACCACAGGGTTTGATACGTGAGCATGTTGGCTTACCCCGGCTGGGTTTCTTTCTGCTTTGATGCACCCACACAGAGAACTGACAATTATCTTATAATGGAAAGTCCTTATTAATCCCATTACAGCCTATACTGCCCGCCCGTGTAGCCAAGAATACTATATACTGGGAATGAAGGCTATACAAACAACTCGAGCTATACCAGAATTAATCTATCACACCTGAAAGGATCGGTAATTCAGTTTGCATAGAATCAAGTCAAAACTCTCAGTGATCACATATGCCCAGAACTGCCTACACGCTTTTATAAAATAAAAGGGAAAACTCTATGCTGGGTCGTGTACTTTTGCTGTACAGCATTTGTTGATGGTTTTAGAGATGAAGGTTTTCTACTGGCAGATGATTTAGGGCCAGAATTAACACTAGATGTGCTGAAGACATTTAACAAAAAATTTTACGATGTCTTTAAAAAAAAAAAAAAGGGGGGGAGCAAACACTGGAGAAGTGCGAGATACAGCATTTTTAAGATCTTTCTTCAGACTCTAGCTAATGTTCAAGAGCAAGCACGTTTACCAGTCTCTCAGTTGCCTGCATTTTTGTGGTTGTTTCTCATTG
>NW_009259035.1:3427255-3516911 GCF_000687185.1 Egretta garzetta | reverse complement strand
CCTTCCCACTGTGAAACTCTTCTCTTTCCTTTGATAGACTGAGATTCAGAAAAAAAAGAAAGCTTGCCATCGCTGACTCTTCAAATGCACAGCTCGAGTGAAGGTGTGTCGCTTAAAAAGCAATGCCCAGAAACATTTTTTTTCCAAGTAGACTGAGGATGCACCAAATGCTTACATACGCTGTGCATGAGCTAGCAAGATTCAAAAGCCCTCGGGTCTTAAAAGACCATCAAAAGTACTGGCTAGGAAAGGATTTTATTACTTGGAAAACAGACCTCCCAGATGCGCAAGTTGCCCAATGTAAGGTAGCATAAAAATCTACCCCCACTCCACAATATCTGCCACGTTTTTTCAGTAGATAAAACTATTTTTGCTTCAAGCAGATATACCACTAACAAGTTTGAAGTTTGAGATGTTTTATCACATGATATGAATTAGGCTTTAGCATTTTTCATGGAACAGTTGATTTCAGATGGTACACAGCATTTCCTCTTTATCACAGCCTGTAACTTATAGGAAGCACATCTTTAGTTTTAATACTTGCTTCACTGTGATATTTTCCAATTATGTTCTCCAAAGAAAAAAATCTTTCATTGCCAAAATTTTTACAATTATGTGTTTTAAGACTAATGAGAATCACCATTTTAAATGGTAATGGTTAAAATGCAATAGACTTCAGTGAAAATTTGCATGAAGCACACCTGGCTAAGTTTGGATAATGGCATTTTTGTCTGTAGCACGTTCAGTGCTTGGCTCCTAATTAAAGCCTCGTAGAGATCACACAAAACTCTTGATGAGCTGTAAATGAGCTTACATCAATCCACAACCCTAACAGCAAAATCCACCTTGCTGCTTCAACATTTTTACATGTGCCACCCTATGTGAGGATGGTAGATTGGCGATAGACCCTATGAGGGTCAAGTTCTTCATGCTAACTACCTTTGAGACTCAGCAGCTGACTTCAGGAGCCAGAATCTTAATGGTTACGTGCAAAAGTGTATGTGATACTGTTTTCTCAGTTTGCACCCGCAATTTGTATGAACACACACACCAACTATTTCCTCATGCAGAATGACTGAAGACCTACATCCAGCAGATCCACTCAGATTTTAGCTGTCTTGGTAAGTCTTACTTGCCAGGCTAAGAAACCTCCTGCCCAGACACTTATATGCCAAATCATCTAAAAGCTCCTAAAACTCTTATGAAAATCATACTGGGTTACAAGACATTTTGTTATTGCACATGATTGCAGGCACTGAAATACTGGCCAACCTGAACACCCTGGTGCTTCTACCGCGTAAGGCCAGTTAGGATTCATTAACTACGTGCCACAGCACTTACATCCTGTGAGTAGCTCAGCACACGCCTGACACAAGCTCCCAACACCCAATTCAGTGCTAAGTAGAGCAGCATAAACACAGTAGGAGAAAACAAAATATGCACCTTTGCAACAACAACCTGTTGGTGGCAGGTGGCAGGCTGAACTTTTCCCTACTGGACGCAGTTCAAACCTTCTGTTTATCCACTGCTGGTTGATACAAAAGTCTAAACTGGGTCCCCTCGGGGTATTTTGTCTTGAAATGGAACAAGTGCCTGAGAAATACCGTGAAATTCAAAGGGATGGAAAAAAAAGAGGAGACTTGGTAAATGAAAAAGGAAGAATCCAAGGTGCAGGCCATTCATCCTACCTCTGCGAAGGGCAGAAGCAACAAGAGACCGGCTGGCCTCTTCCCGGGGACAGGGCTTTATCTACTGGGCTACGGCCATGCATTTTCACAGTCACGCAGTTGAAGCTTCACCTTCATCGGTGAAAGGCATGCTATTCATCCCTCTTAAATAATGATGAAATGAGGTAAAAACAATACTCCGCAGCAAGACTCCTATCGCTCCTAAGGACCTAATCATTAAGTGACTGAGTAAAGCTTGATTTTAAACTCTACATTACACCAGAATAACCCCTGTATGTCCCAAGATCACTTTGTAAGTGAATATAAAACCACAAACCTACGCAACAAAATTTTATCAGGTCATCCAGTTCCCTACCAACCATTTCTTTAAGCTGGAAGAATAAAAGTAAAACTAAACATTAGAAGCCTTAACCTATTTGTCAACAGTTGGAGACTGTCTGGCAAATTGATGTGCTGGCCTTTGAAATGCAAAATAGAAAGCGGGAAATACATGAAAAATGACAGGAAGTTGCAATGTATTTAGGCTGTCTCTACTGTAAGTGAAGCAGTACCTGATTTCCTAGCCATACACCAACCCACCCAAGTCAGGTAATTGTCTCACTAATACCAACCTCATAAGAAAATGTTTTTCAGGGCTGGAAGCACACCAGGGCGAACAACTCAGTAAGGATGAGTAAGATCTCTGCAGGGAAGGCTCCTCTTTGCAAAGGAAAAAGTTAGAGCTATATTTTAATGCTGCCCTCATATTTAAATTGCTGTAAAGAAAGAATACTTTGCATTTTTCTAACACCTAATTTATAAGAATTTCAAAACAGTCCACAGATATGGATAAATTCCAATAAATTCTTACCTCCTGTGAAGTGTGAGAACGTTATCCCCATTTTAACAAACAGAAGCTTAAGGTATTAAGATCGAGCAATTTACCATGGGTTACAAGGAGAGTCTAAGGAGAAGAGAGAACAATTGCTACAACCCTCTCAGCTCCTCTTCCCCCTGTTTCACACAGCTGCAGCTTTGCAGAGTAATTTGGAAATGTATCTGTGTTTTTAAAAAATTAATTTGAATTTTATATTTGTTCTAAACGTTAAAAGAAATATCCCTCTGGTATAAAGGGGAGTGCACAGCTTTAGCAAAGGGGAGGGGATACGTCAGCATGTTCTCAAGGTCTTCCTTTCAGTAGTCTTCTCCCAGCTGCACAGTTCATTTGTCTTCAAAATATTCTTCCCGCATAACTGGCTCCAAACCACCCCATCTGCTAAACAACAAACTGTTCTGTTTCTTCTCAGTGGGAACACTGAAGCATAAAAGTCAAAGGTTATGCAAAGGTACCCAAGGGCTCATTGTGAAATATGGGATTAGCTAGAGCTGAACAAATATATTTTTTTTGTTTTGATGGTATAAGTGAAAAATACTTAATTTTGTGTGTGTGCTTTTAGGTCAACATGGGTTTCTTTTTTTTCCTCTGTTATTGTAGTGGGGGTGGGAGAAAGGCAAAAAAAAGCAAAAAGAAATAGTCCTCCTCAGCTGAAATTAAATGCTATGTTTCAGTTATTAGAAATTTTTCCAAATTCGACTTTTTGAAAAATAAAGCAATTTTTTTTTTTTAATTAAAAACTATTTTGTAAATAAACAAGATATTTCAAAATATTTCTGCCACCTTCAATCTAGTTTGGGGCCTGTCTGCAAAGATCCAACTTTCAGACACCCCCCTCAGGGGCTGTGCTGACCAAGGAGGTAGGAGGGCCACTGAATAAAGCATAGCTCAAAGGCCACCTGTGCCTACCCCACCACTCCCTGCTTAGGGCCAGCCCCTGGTGCCCAAATGAGCTAGCCCTGTCAGGTGCTTTGATAACCTTTTGATATGTTTTTTCTGACACGCTTTCTGCATCAGGGAACCAAGTCAGCTACAATAACAACCTGCTGACAAACCTTCCCGTCGCATATGGCCAGCTGTGAAAAAAAAGGGAAATTGGTGACACAGGGGCCTTCAGCTCCGGGGTAGTAGATGTTATGGTGTGGGCTACAACTAATCTGGAAATCACTCCCACCGCTCTAGTTGGATACTTTCCATTTCTTCTGAAAATAGTAAATACATGGATAAGCAAAAGGAGGTGAAGATAAGCCAAAGGGGTCACCCCCCCTTATCACACCAATTTTCTCTTGGAAGAAATTGCAGGAAGTATAGATTTCCAAGAGTGAATCAAAAAGGCAGAAATATGGCTGAGACATGCAGCTGCCACATAAGCCAGAAAAGTAGAGTTGTTTAGTTACAAAAATAGTAAAACCAAATTGAAGAATGTGTAGCTATGGAAGTCAGCCTAGTCACCGGATTGCAGGGATGCTCCCCAAAAATATTTTATTGGCTATTTCCTTTATACCTAAGCTGGGACATGTAGTCTGTGTCGCTCTTTATAACTTTGGTGAATATGTTGAAAAATTTTAGCTGGATTCTGTCTTGAGTTTCTGTGCAATAATAATAATAATAAAAGCCCTCTTTTTCAGCAGCACATTAATTGTGAACCTCTAAGAAGGCTGAAAGGTCAAGCTTCAACTGCATTTACCGAACACCAAGGCGACAGGAAGTAAGAAAGAACGGTGAGTTTTGCTCCTAAATATCAGACACACACACATTATTTTCTTAGAAACATATAAAGCGGGTTTCAGTGTGTCAGAGGTAATACTCAGATTGTCATGAGTGGCTGTGGATTGGGTTCAGAAATGAGATGCTTAGGATTCATTGAGGATTTTTAAAATACCAAAACCATAGAGAGAATATATATGGGGAATTATTTCCACACATTTAAAATAACATCTCTATTCATCATCAAACAACAACTGTGCTATAAATTTACTCAGGCCATAACAATCTTTGCTCTCTATATGAGCCTGGGCACATAAAACCGAAAAGCGCAGTTTACCATTTCTCACATTGGAGCTTGTTTTCCACTAGTTTGGAGTATTGCACTGTCAAATACAGTATATTGCCCTGCACCCACCACTATCCCTGTATCTGTTCCTGTCCAGGAGCAGAAGGCAGACAGAATTTAGCCTTGGGGAAGGCATTGCTGCACAGGACATAGAGCTGATGAAACAACCCCATCCTATTCAAGCTTCGTGGTCCCAGTGGGATGCTGGGTTTTGCAAGGGGGAGAGGCACATGGCCAGTGGAAGGATGCAGGTCCGCTGCCAGCCACAACCCATTGCTGCTGCAGCAATCCTGCAGCCTCTGGGGGAGCACAGCCTGGCAGAGCTGGAGCCAGAGCCAGGATGGCTCTGAGGGTGCTGTGATCTACACCCACCACTGCAAAGGCTCCCAACTACAGCCCATAAAAGCAGAGTGTGAAACACAATCTGAAACCCACTTGTCTGTTCTTTACTCTGATGTCCCTTCCCTTCTTCCTATGGGGAAGCATTAAAACCCAGAAAGAATCCAGGGCGATATTTCTTAAGAAAAGGTGGAACAGCAGCCCTGGAATTCTTCTGGAAGGTGGATGCACAGGACCTTAAATCCCAACTTGATGATCACCAACCAGCTGCTGGCCACAGCACTTCAAGCAATGGTGACAGCAGCTGAAATCCCAACATATGACAACTGGACTTTGTTCTTCTGAGAAACTGCGCTTTTGCCAACGAGGCAGATACTTCAATTCAGGCCCAAAAGCCATTTATCTTCAAGCTAGCACAAAGAATCCCAAACACCAAAGAAAATTCCACAAGTAGAAAGGAAGTATCATGGGTTTACAGAGACCCTAGCCCCGCAGAACCTACCTGTTTTGACTAGATTTGAAGAAAGATTTCTTATTTCCACTAGTGAGTCTTAACAACAGATGAAGTCGGCTATTGCCCATCTAATGTGCCTCCCTCTTATTTATCGCTTGTAAACCGGACCCCTTTGAAGTCCAAAGGAGTTGAAAAAATGTTTATTGCCCAGTCTATAAGCATGTTAAAGCTCCCCAAAACACAGTGAGTTCCTTCCCTGAGATAAGTCTGGTAGGTAGTAACTGAACTGTATTCTCTCAAAAACCAGTTTGAAACTCAGTATCACTACCTTTCTAGAGAAAACCCTTAAAATAGCAATAGTACAGGTTATTAGAGATGAAGAAGTTTTATAAGTTCAGTGAACTTTTAATCAGTTTTGTTCTCAATCTGGGCTTGCTCTCATCCAAGCCTGCTTGAATGGTTACGCTAGCTTAATTCGTCGTCATTCCTAGACACAGATAGATTCAATTTGTGTGAATAACCCAGGGTTACTCATGCTGGAAATCATACCAAGACATGTGGTTGTTTTGTTTGTTTGGGGTTTTTTTAAGTTTTTTTCCTTAAAAAACAAATCTTAGCATTTTTATAATCTTTTTAAACACTATTAAAAACTATTCAAAAGAACCTTGATATGTTATTTAAAGAAACACTGTCAAATTAAGCTTCATGTTTTAATGTAATTTGTATCCAAAGGCTTCGATAATGCAGTAAAAAGGAATGGACTGAAGCAGCCTGGAAAGAACATTCTACAATTACACTGGTAACCATTAAAATATCCATAACTTCCTAGAGTTGAGGTGTTTGTGCTTTTATTTAAACCTAGATTGGAAGCGATGCATTTGCAAGCCTACGTTATTTCAGTCTATACGGGAGCAATTCTGGGAAGTTCTATAGCCAGTATTGTACAGAATGAATGACATACCAATCCTTTTTTCTTCTTTTTTTTTTTTTCCCCTTAATGAAAAAGAAAAGCATGCATTTAAGTGTTTCCTGATTCAGGACCAATTTTACTAATGCAAGACAAAATGTAACTCAGAAAAACAAAGCACGATACATATGGATTTGCAGTTTTTAAATCACCACTACTTCAAGACACAGTGTCTAATGTACTTCCTGTGTACTGAATTACAATTCCTGAATTTCTCAAATCATGACAGGGGTAGTTGTTTCTTCTCTGCTTAAATACATTTCAAGTCATTCTAAGTATTTAATGACAAGACATAATGGGCAAAAGAAGAAAAACCTGTGTAGATATTTTTAAGAGAGTACCATTTTTATTCTCTTTGGTTTTCAAACTGCTTTTTTTAACAGGTGGTAGGATGTACACACACACACACACACAGACGCTCCTTGTTTTAAGGGTAAATTCTAATTAAATCTGTCATTTACATATGAGAGTAAACCAAGGATATTTTGGTAGGGAAGATACTGTTCTGACAGCTAGGTGCTCCTTTAAACATCTCACTTGTTTTCACTCTCATAACCTACAGCCTACAAAACAGAAACATGAGAAAAAAAATGCCATCACTGTAATTAGTGAGAAAGGATTCATGCATCTTAGACCTATCCTGCAGGAGATGACATCAAGCGCCTCTCAAGAGCTGCATCGTGCCAGCAATCCTCACTGATCTCACGTGGATGTTGCTACCACTCACCACCATTCAGGAGGGCATCAGCACCTTTAAGGAATGGGATCTTCATGTAAGTGGAAAGATGATGACTTTCTCTGTAGCACCCACTTTCCAGGCATAGCGGGAGGGGTGCAGAAAGGAAGCAAAATTACTACTGTATTCTGCTCTCCTGAGGGTTTATGCAAAAAGCAGCGGCATTTTCTTTGCAAAATGGAAACAGCCAGTCAATTGCAGGAAAAGTAATTAAGCCTCATACAGGCTGCCAGCCATGTTCTCTCTGGACAAATATTTCATGTTTTGTAAACAGGCAATGATGGTTTGGGGGCATTTTTTTTCCTCCTTCTAACCCCCCAGAATTTCTATATAAAGTCAGCTACAGAACTCTGCAACAGGCTTCCTAATGAATGCTACCAATACCTCAAATGCAGTTAAGGAAAAAGAAATTAACATGTTATGTCTTACAAATTCAGATATGAAGACTTACTAGAAAAGGCTTTCATTTCAGATTCATGAAACACTATGAAATAAAGGCTTTCCAAAGTTCTTTTGTGTGATCCCAGTTTGTAAGATGAAGCTACAGGGATGAGCAAAAGGGCTGCTGAATGGGTTAAGAGAATGGCTATGAACATCCTTTGCTCACCATCCTGACTTGTCATAATATGTTGTTGCTTTAGGAGGAATACGACAAAGCAAATCATGTCTGGTTGTACTGTTGATATGATTTTAACCTCAGGATAAACATCTGGACCAACTCTCAGCATCATTATTATTTGTTGCCACTATTATTCCAGAACCTGCAGTTCTGGAGCAAGACCACAGCAATGCTAAACCAGTGTGTGTTGACAAAATAAAAAGGCTGTCTCTTTCCCCCCAGAACAAAAACCAGAAATTATAAAAAAAACCCAAACAACAAAAAAAGCCCAATGGCGTAATACAGATGAGAACGGTATATCCGCTCCCTTGCTATTGTCTCCTTTTAAATAATCATTTGCATCTTTTCATGTCTCTTCCAAGTACAGAGAAAGGCATTTGTAGTTGAAGAGGGTCTTTAGGAAGCCGCCTGAAATAGCACAAATTTTACTATAACATCCACCACACAGAAAGATCTTATTAACACATCTGTAGGCAAAAACTCTTGAGAAACACCTGAATCCTGAAAGGATGAATGCGATTTGACTCAAACACCAACAAGGGAAGGTGCCCATTCCCTCTTCCAGAAGCTGAAACCAAGATATAAATCCAAATTAGACAATCCAATACCAGACATTTTCCTTAGTCTCTCTCAATGTTTGTTAGACAAACCTTTGCTAAAATTTTCAAATGGAAAACTGAACAGCCCTTCTGCAGAATTGCTTCTACAGACCATAATTACTGAACGCATTTACAATGTGTCATAACTGCGACTTTAGCACATTATCCCCAATGGGTTTAAAATGTAATCTAATGTTATAGTAAAATTTGCTCTTGCATTTTATCTATGTGATTATCACCAAAACTAAAGAGAAACTGCAGCCAAAGTCCATGCAACCCCTTTAACACAACTTGAGGCTGACCCCTAATGCAGTGAAGCCTATGGGCGTAACAGAGGCTCCATCATTACAGCCCAGGCTAAAGAAGGAAGGGGCAGAAAGTTTGTGCCAGCCTCTGGATTAGGCAGGCAGAAGCTATTTGCCTCTCTATATTCGGGGAGAATTAATTTCTCAAAAACATTCAGGATTTTTGCAATGTTCTATGTTGAAATAATTTTCCCCTTGAAACAACAGAGATTTATCTTTACAGATACAAGGTAGGTTATACAAGCTCTTCCTCTTATGAATGAGATCATGATTTGTTTTGAGATTTTTTTGGGTTTTTGAGTGGTTTGGATTTTTTTTTTAAAGATTTTTCTGAGCCTTAAATAAGATTCGTTCTTCCACCTTTTCAAGCTAAAGGACAATGAGATCATATTTTGTGTTTTGGTAGCCTGTAAGCCTTCCTTTGGAAAAGCATTCAGCTTATTCACAAGCACTGAACAGTACCAATTAACAAGTTTATGGTCAACAACCTCATTTTCCTCTTGACAGCATAGGAATGCAGCTACAACGCAGTCCTTAAGTCAACTGGAATTCAACTGAATTGCAAGGGAACTTGAGAATCCAGGTACTGGTATAAATTCCTTTCATTATGAAATTTCTGCACCACTGTCTTCCTGAATTTTTTTTTTTTTTTTTAAAAAAAAGCATTCTCTTCTTCCCTGTCCCTCATTTCGCCTACACACAGGACAAGCATCTTTTCTTTGTCACAACAGGGGGCATGCCAAAAAGTCTAAACTGGCAACTCAGTTATGTCAAGTTTTTCTGTGAAAATGGGATTACTGCAATCTTTAATCGTAGGACCAGCCACTGCCTCTGAAAGAATGCTGATATACCTTCATCAACAAACTTCAGAGTACTGAGAAAAGTGAAGGAAAGTATTCAAATGACTGTTTTGACTAGATGCATGCTCTTCTTATGCTATTTGAAATGAAGAATGATTGATTTCATAACTTTCACAAAATTTGCAATTGGGATATAATGGGAAGGAAAGAGAAATAGAGACCTAGGCAAGCAGGATCCAGTGAAAGACTTGTGAGTCACAGCATGCCTTAAAAGAGAACAAGGGCTGCAGCCTTCCCTGATGAACGACTGTTGCCAACACATAGGCACAGCAACACGACACCCAACACAGCGATCTGGTGAGCGTGTAGTGATAGATTTTCAAGCAGAATTCTGACAGATGACCATACTCCCTCCTACCTAAGCAGTACATCCCAAGCTCAAGAAAGGTTATATGGGTGATCTAGCAGGCTTTAAGTCTTATACAGCCACTCTGAAATGATGTTCCTGAAATTGATTTTTACTTCTTTAAAAAGTTTTCTAGTTTTTTTCTTTTTTAATGTTCCTGTGACACCATTTGTGTGCTGACTCCATCAGTTTTGAGCAACACCACCTGTGTGACAGATTACAGAAGCTATGCCTACTTCAAGCAATATGTCTTCAAGCAACACAGGTTTCCCCCATACGTCGCACCTCAGAAGTGGTCTTTCCCCATATATTCTAAGCATGCCAACCACGCTGCAAAGACTGCTTGCCAAGGCAACTGAGAGCCAAGGTACTGTGATCCCATAGATGTCTTATGTATGTAAATCTGCAGCAGCAAACAAAAAGGCCAGGATGAGGCTCCTTTGCTGCATAATCTTGTTGACATTTGAATCATTGCTGCTTGTGATGCCTGTGTAGGTCACCATGACAACTCATGAGAAGGCCTATCACCTCACTGACAGAACCAGGTCTCAGGTGCTTAGCTCCTACCTAAGCAGGACATCAGCATGAAAGGACATCCACCTTAGGTTGTGGTTCACGCTTCACAGAAAGCCTGGCATCAAACAAGCTTCCCAGGTTACCCGAGAGGGAGCCTGCAGGAAAACATTGCTATTTGCCTCCTCTGTCCTCCATGGAAAGGAGCTTGCCCATGCTGCTGAAATGAGGTAAATATTACCATTACAACATACATCACAATCTCATTTCAAACCACATTATTTCTCCTGTTCAACAGCAAAGTCTAAAAAGGAAAATGGGAGAGCGTGAACTAAGTAGTATTGACAGGTTCAATTTAAATAAACAAAAGTTTTCTGAGTATTGCAAATCAGTCATTCAGACTTTGAGGACTTCTGACACATATTTCAGCCCTCCTAAAAGAGCACTCGAAGAGATTAGTCAGATGAAACATCTTTTGTGAGTCCTGCATACAAACTGATTATTATATACAGTGGCAGGGGGGTGTCTTCCTATGTCCATAAACACACACTTCCACTGGTATTAATGGAGAGAGGAATAGTTTCATTAGTGTTGTATATTTATCTATTTATTTTTTAGTCTGGGGATTTCTTGGATAAATTTAATTAAACTGTGCCTGTGCTTTCACGCTTTGAGAGTTTGGCATGGGTGGTTGAAATGTGCGTGCTTACTTGATAGCCTGTTCCATTTGCCTAATAGTCTCAGAAGGGGGTGGGGGAGAAGGAGAAAGCAAGCATGTCCTCTAAGTCACTTTGACTAAAACCTGCATTTCTGCTTCACTCAACGTTTACATGAAATCATTAAACTTGCTTGTCTGATTGTAAAAGGACAGAAGCTGATTTTAATTCCAATAACCCAGTCACTCCACATTAGCACTGTATAGAGAGGACACAATGACACCATTTTTCCCTTTCTTTTGCGTTTTGCAATGTAAAGTAGGTTACATACCATCACATGGGTCTGTAATATATCAGTACCAGCCTAGAAGCTGAAAGCATAATATGACCTTGGCAAGCAGGTAAGAATACACAACACAGTTTTTAATTCATCGTTATCTAATTGCTGACTCTTTCTGGAACAGCCACTACTTCTCTGACAGTTTTTTTCACTGTGAACTCCAAAGTGAGTAATCTCAAGTCTGAAGTGCTTCTCTGGGCCTAAAAATTGAGGATAAAATCTAGGTCCTGCTGTAGTTGAAGGGAGTTTTGTCACTGACTTCGAAAGTGTTATAATTTCACCTTGTGACATTTAAAATCCTTGCCTGGTGAATCTTGCGTATGTTTTCCATGAATACCCAATTCTGTCAGCTCTGAAATACTAAGTGTAAGTATAAGGGGATGCTGCAGGAAAAGTACAGGAGAAAAATGGAGCACTCAGTTTAGACAGAAACAGATCTGTGTGGAGGCCAAATTTGGGGAGTCTGCAAAAGAAGTAAGGGAGAAAATAGAAAGGCTGCAACGTCAGCAATTTACTTGACTATCAACTTCATGCATGCACTGTAAGCACACTGCACGTGAAAAGCTATACCTTTTCACAAGCTGCTAAATTCTACTACAAAAATCTTTAAATGTGGCTTTTGGTTAAGATTCTTTTCATCACTGCCACCTTACTGTTCATCCCATCCTTTCCAGGCAAAACAATATTGTAATAATATTTTTTGACATTTTACCTCACCTAATATGATGAGCAAATCTTTTCAATGCATAATCAGTCTGCTGTACTTCTTCACCTAGAAAGAGGCTCTGAACACCCCTCCCCCCCCATGAGCAATTTTCACTAAGCAAGAAACACAACCATACTTTCATCCAAAAACCCCAAAGTACTCAACCCAGATGTGCAACACCAGAGTTTAAGCCATTCTTTCACTTTATACTATTTGAACCAGAGTCTCCCATCTATTTTGGTTTGACTGCGGTAAAAGCAAAGCAATACTCTTATTGCCATATTCATTAACACGCAGACTACAGATTCATATAGAAGAGGGGATACAAGAGTGGAACGCAAGCTAACCCCACATTCACCATCACAAATCATTTACGTTTAGGTGGACTGCAAAGCAAGTTACCTAGTTGTGTCCTGATTTCACTTATGTCAACCAGTTTATCAACTCTAGCACAAGGTCAACCAAATTTTGTATGCAAGTATCATGCTCACACACAGGCTAAGGGGCTCATTTCCTTCCTTCTGTCCTCAAATTCAGCCAAACTACTACATTCACACATCCCAATGGCAAGACCTTTTGTGAGGCAGCAGACACTTCTGCCCTTATAGATAACTAACCACCTGGAGCACACTATGTGCAAACACAGAATAAAAGAGTGCAAACAAGCCTTTGCATTGCGTTCTCATAGATGCAAACTATTATCACGTCCTGTTTCACCTTGTGGCAAGGAACAAGGATGTCCCTGTGGAGCCTGCTCCTTTCCAGTAGTACAGGCAATCCTGATCTCCAAGAACGATTGCATGGATTAGCTTTTCCTGGGTATGCTCTTACCGAACTCGGACCTTTCTCACTTTTCCATGCATCTTAACTAACGCTATCCCACCAGAACTGTCTTCCCTGCAGAAAGGTGCTGCACCCACTATCCATTCATCTCCAGATTGCTATAATTAATGCTAAGCTCCAAATTGGATTAGCCATGTAAGGCAGCTCCGTAAACAAGTTAATAGGATCTCTCTGCTAACAACACTGTTACCAATATCCAATTACTGTAACCAGGTATTAATCTAATGCTGTTAATCTGTCAGATTCTAAAACTTAAAGCACACTGCTGTAACATTTTAATACAATTAAAAAGTCATTTTAATTGACTAAAATGTGTACTAATTAGCATTTTATTTTGATATCGCAGCAATGGCTATGTAGAAAACAACCAACCAACTAACCCAAATCAGCTCAGTGCCTGGGACTCCCATTACTGTATTAGTCAAACAGTGATTTTGACCTTTTTCTTTTTTTTTTTTTTTTTTGCCTGTTAAGTAGAATAAGACCAACATGTCCAACCCATTTCTCTGGATAAATGGCAAGAAGTTTCTCACAATTATTCTAAATTCTTTTAAAAACAATTAGTAAAAATAGTAGTGACTACTACCAGAATCCACTGTGGAATAATAAGGAAAAAACCTGCTCATTATTTAAAACTTTTCTCTCCTAGCTTCTTTTACCCAAATGTTAAATAGAGTTTATCAAAGAAGAAATGGCAAATTACTAAAAAGGTTGCCAACAGCTCATTTAGAATAGACCACAAGCTGTATCAGCCAGCTGAGTGGTTTTGGTGTTCTGTATAAGAAAGGGACTAACCCAATAATTAAAATTCTTGTTTGTTCACTGGCTTTTACCACAGCAAGTCATGAGCTTGCTAAACACTTGCATCATCTTGGGTACAGGAAGCTATTGTAGTTCATCAAGATACAACAAGATGAAAGCAAAAGAAAAAAAAATAAAAATTGCATTCTGGGCAGCAGAGTTATCTCTCAAAAAACCATAATTCTCTGAATAGCCTTCCCACTCTAAAAAAAAAAAAAAAAGAAAAAGGTACCAATAGCTAACTTATCACAGATTTCATGTTTCTGAATGAATGCTGATTCCATTTCTCCTCCCAGTCGGATATGCTCAGGTCAGCTCCAGGAGATGGAAGGTCAGCAAGGAGATGGACTCTGCTGGGGGCAGTAGCTGTGGGCTCATCTCACACCTCCTACAGCAGGCTCTATGCTCCAGACCTCCCAGGGAGAGCCATCCCCCCCACTGCGGTCAGGAGCTATCTGTGTGTGCCCACCAGGCTGCTGGGGACGGCCAGGACCCCGCCGCCACCCTGCTGCCCCCCCAGGCAGTGGTGCTGCTGGTGCTGGGGATGCTGGAGAGGCAGATGCAGAGAAACTGGTCACAGCTGAAAGCAAGACAGATCACAGTTCGGGGCTTACACACCACAGCACAGGTAAGGGATTCTGCTTGCCCTGAAGCAGCAAGAGCTTTTAACTTAGCATAGGATCAAAAGACTGATCTTCTCAGGAGTCTGAGGGATAAAGGAGGCATTAATTAGGGGTACAGCAATAGATACCACCTTAGATAGATCGTGAGTTGTCTTTAAGCATGAGAAAGAAGCACATCAGAAAACAGAAACTAGACTGCAATTACGAAAGCATAAAACAACAGAGTGAGGCTGGTGTACAAGCCAGAAATCTGAGGCGCAAAGTCAGATGCAAGTTGAAAGAGATACCACAGGTAAAAAGAAACCACAAGAAGTAGAAAGTACTAACAGAAGTAACATCAACTTCAAATGGGTAAGACAGAGAAAGAAAAGAGCACGTTAGGGGATATGTAGAAAAGCTTCCAGTCCATCTGATCCAGCTAATGCAGACACCTTTGCTAGACACTTAAAGAACTGAAACACTCTCATGGAAAAACAGGGAAACAGTGGAAAACAAACAACAATTTTTAAAAGCCAGGGATGTACAGACCAGCAGCACGAAGGAGCACAGTCTCAAGGCAAATGAATAAGCCCACACAGATTCAGAAGTTGTAGAGTTACATTCTCAGTGCGGTGGGGCACAACTGGTGTTTCCTGGCTGCTAGTCTCCTTACTTAATGTGGCTTTACTTAAAGAACTTTTAGCACTTTGCTGGTACAGGCTTACTGACTCAGGTCTCTGCTTGATCTAGAAGCACAAAGCTGTGCTCCAACGCACAGCAGTGGTATGTCCTACAACCGTTTATATGGAAAACAACTCTACTCATGTCTACGTTATATTTCCCTTATGAAAAATCAATTAATTTGAGAAAGACTCCAAAATCAGTAATATAAAACAATAAACATACCATTCATCAGCTTAAGTACTACTAAAATGATAGATAATGGTATATGCTAGTAAATTCCCAAGGAAGCAGTCCTTTCTCTTCCATGGGAGAAACTGGTGAAGATTAAAAAATTGTAAATAAAACATTATCACATCATTACAAATCTGAGATACAAATTATCAGAGGTCCATCAATTTCTCCTTGCACAACACAGGCTGTAAAAAAGCACAACTGCAAGACTGTGACTTGGTAGTCTGCCCTTTTCTGACACCCTGCATAAACCTGTTTTACAGTAATAGGAAAAACCCTTAAACTGACAGAACTCCAAACTGGTCACTGGTCCACTAATAATGCTCAAGTAAATCTTCCTGAGAGCTTCTACATGCCTTTCTTCATATGCTGTAGCTCACGCTGCTTGTATAGTACTGTAATGAAAAGTGCAGTTATATATTTTTAAAGGCCTGATAAACCAATCCTTCTGTCTCTTAAGAACAGAGCTCAACATTTTTGGGTTTTTTATACTTCCTTGGCTAACATAGCTGTTTGAAAGTCCACTGCATTTAAAAAATGTAAGTATATAAACTTACAATATGTTCTAAGTAATACCAGTGAATAGTTAATTGAATGTGATTACTACTTAGGATGAAGAGGAGGAGGACTTTGGAAAGTGTAATCAAAAACAAGTCAGGAAGATCAAGACTCGCAGGAACAGAAACATGACTAACATGTCACAAGAGAGATTGCCACATTTGGCCATCAAGCACAGATCTGACATTGAAAAGAGACTTCATAAAATTTCCTCTCCAGCTCATCGGTCTCTACTGGACAGCTTCTACTTTTATCTCCACCACTAAATAATGGGAGGGCTTGTATTTTCTTTCAGACAGTTGCTACAAAGCAGAGCCACTGAGACACCCACATTCAACATATCCACACACACATGTATATAAAACGTCGATTTTTCTAGGATGAACGAATAACCTGTATAGCCAGCAGAAGTTCTCTGAATTTCAGATACCGTGCTGGTGCAACAGAACAGGTCAATGGTTCAGAAATCTTTTCCTAACCCTTCTACAATCCCAAAGTGCTCTACATAAGAACAGAGACACAAGCTGCAACACTTGCCAGTGCTTGAGGGTTTTATTTTAGTTTTTTCCTTCTGCAGGCTACAGAGAAAGCAATGGGAAGAGAGATTGCTATGTGTAAAGATTTTGCAACCTAAAATTCCAGCCTTACAAATGGTGTGTAAAGTTACCTGTTCTAAATAAATCTATATTATTTCCTCATCTATAATTCATTTTTCAATAACTTTATACGCATAAGAAGTTATACAAGTCTTGAGAAAGTTAACTGTCTTACACACTATCCCAGCTGCAACATCCTGGAAACATTCTGTACCTCACCTATCAATAAAACTACGACAACGAAAGGATGCAAGTTTTCACTGAAGCCCATTTATCTGCAGTTGGAACCTAATATCTCCGATCTAAGCAAATATTAAACATGTTATATGCACTTGCTAGAGCCACAAAACAATGAAGCAGATGTAGGTTTGAATTTTTTTTTTTTTTTTTTTTTTTTTTGTAAAGAAGTAGATTTGAAAAGTAGCCTGTGGAGGTATGCAACACAATACTACAAAAACATAATACCTTCATCAAAACACATTTTTGTCATGCAGTAAAGAACAGCTGGGAACAGATTCCTATTTCATATGCAAATCAAATTGGCCAGGTTTCTCTCTAGAATCACAGTAAGGGTAATATGCTCTGTGGACTGGGGACATTAAGAGAAGATGCTTCCACTCCATTTTGATCCTCAGACCCTCTCCAGCTAACAGGAGGATTCATGCACAATATCAGGCAGGTTATTTGTATAACATTGGCATCCCTCAGAATGTTATGTGTTCCTCCCAGGACACGACAGGATGTAGGCAGGTACATCAGGGCACCTATTCCTACTGCCATGTTGTTTTCAGGCCTCTCCTGGTGGCCAGAGTACCCAAGGCATTCTTAGCCAAGAGCGCGTTTCCTGCTGGGTGCCCAAGTGGTACATCATCAGATACTGGGAAACCCCCCAGCACTTCTTGACTCCACTACCAGTCCTTGCTAGACTGCCTAATCTGTTGAAAGACCCTTCCTTCTTGTAAATCCTACATACATCACATGAAGAACACTTCTCTTCTGAGCTACTTTTTAACCTGTCTACAACAGGGAAGAGGCCTGCTTGTACCCTTCCCCCTTATATCCTTCCAAACAGATAGACAAAAATTATTCCAGCTAAAAAACATAGGGCACCATATAGTGCCTTACCCCATTTAGGCCTGTGTCAGGACAAATACTTTTTTTCTAACCTCCCTTGTTGGAATTCCTATAAAGTCCCCACCTCATGAACACACCTTCCCCAGCCTTCTCCCACTCATCACATTGGTAGCCCAGGACCACAACGAAGGTGCTAGAGGAGGAATGGGAGAGTAGGGGCACAGCAAGCAGCTTGCACACGTACTCGTTCATCACAGGACCTATGTACAGTGTTACCTATATGCTGCCCAAATTTTTGCCTATGCATAGTGCCACCACACAGTCTGGACGCAGGTACTATTGCCCCTCCCCAGCATTCATTTGTCATTTTCTCTCTGTCTCTGTTGTCTTTTACCCAAAGTAGTAATTGGTCAGATATAACCTACATCCAGCTTAATTTTACTGAGAGTAGGTGATCTACCACTCAAGCAAAGATGTGCAGAATTCTGGGGAAACACTCAGAGACATGCAAACACACAGTCTCAGGTGTTCAGCTGCTGAGCCAAAAGCGCTTGAAAAGTTGGGGTACTTGAAGCCCATGATGTTTTACAGCTTCAGCTTAGCATGTGGCAAAACAAATACTGCTGGCAGCTCCTGGTCTTAGACCTTTTATAGCCCCCTGGCCACCAGGCCAAGTCCCTGCTGGAAGCTCCTGCAATTGCAAAGTCCCATTGGGGGCCACCACATTTGCATACAGGACAGTAAATCCAGAAAACATGTTATAAACCGTAGAAACACTTTGTTATCAAGTATCAAAAAATATCTTGCTAAATGCAAGCAAACTGTACTGGCCTTGCAAAGGGACTACTTAACCTTGAAAGAGGTTCTACATTCAGCAGCACTGCATGGATTTACCTATCTGCTGAGAGAACGAACAAAAAAACAAATACAAAAGAGAATATTTATAAAAAGGTAAGTCCCTTTGCAGTGACACTGGGATATTTTACTCAGAGCACAGTCAGATTACATAAATAAAATTATTTTTTATTCTTCTTACTGGACAAGTACAGAATATCCAAAGCACAGCTATGAAACACTTTTATACAGGCCACCTTTATTTACTGTGGCCAATACAAACTGGTACTATTCTAAAAGAGAGCAGTTAGCCACAGAAAAAGATCCCTCAAGATCTTTTCAGATTTACTTCTGTACTAGAGGCTGTTTCCATAGAAGGGCAGATAACTCAGACAAAGAACATAAATACAAACCATGCCTGTCTTTGCCCTTATAGGAAGCTGAAAAATAAAGCTATTCCTTAGAAAGTCTAAGAGTCTGAAAGACCATCTAACTGTGCCAAACAAAAATTAAGTTACTAGGCTCTCCTCCTTGTCTTTTTCAATCCTCGCATCAAAGTTATGAGCCATTACACATTACATTACAAAATATGAGCCATGCACTCAGAACACATCTGTTATCAGATTACTCATTCATTCTCAGAAGTATGTAGCATCAGGACAAGCCATAACCCAGATTCAGCAGTCCAGAGAGTGCAGGACATAGTCTGGGAGCAAGTACAGTTGTGGTAGAAGAGGAGATGATGGCTAATCTCCCAAATCCTGACTACTGGTAGCCAGAGACTCATGGTGTAACGTCCCAGTGCCAGTTTAGATGCTGAGGGATCTCAACCTCCACCTACCTATCCAGAAGGGCATAACAGTCTTATCGGTCCTATGTTATTGCTTTCCTTTGTACCCTAGGCAGTCTGAGGCATTCTCTGAAGCATTTGTAACCTGGGATGTGGCTCTCCACCTCTTATTTCCAGATTAAAGTCCACCCTGACTCACAACAAACAAGGAGTGCACAATAAGGAGACACTACTTTTTCTGCACTAGAGCGAAAACAGATTACAAGGTCGGCATAAGCCCTTGCTCTCAATATGCAATGATTTGGAAAGAAAAAAGATGAAAAAGGCTGTCCCTCCTTAAACAGGTCACGATATTCCTGAGCTTTTTTACCTTTTTTAAACCATATGCCAGTCTAGAAGGTAAGAACACTTACGTGAGGTTTGGGTCAGGGAACAACCCTCTTGGGTCAGAGTCACTGCCTCCTAAAACTCTATCCTGCAGTCCTCTTTCAGGATCCCTCACCTAGCTTCAACTCATTCATAAGATAAGGTGATCCAGAACAGATTCATTGACATGCTGCCCCTACTCCTTAAGGGGCTGGTGTGGGTTCCCTAACAGAGAATATTGACGCAGTCCTTCCCTCTTTGTTCAGGGTGAAAAAAAAGGTATGGTCCCAATGAACCCTTGTAGCTCACTGTGGATTCCTCCTGGCTACCTTACAGCTCTAGAGAAGAACTGGTGAAGGTATTTTGGCAGCTGCTGGTCCACAGAGAGACTGAGGCACACGCTCTCCAGAAAGAGGCTTTCCACTGGCCGTGTAACTTTTCTAAGGCTGTCAAAGGACCTGGTTAAGGGAAGCTTGCAATTGTGCAGATGTGCAAGATATTTGACCACTTTTCTTACAAAAGATTCCTCCATTCCTGAAGTCTGGTGTGCTTCCTTTCCCTCTCTTCTCCTCCCAAAGATGTACTTATTCTGCATTTCAGACTGCAGCCTCTTTGTCAAAGCCCTTCTGGATCTTCTCTGCAAGAGGATTACCTCCACTATCAGTTGTTACTACTTCAGAACAGACCTCCTTGTCCTTCTGTGTGGCTTTGTGGATAGCTCTGTTAAAACTGTTTTGCATGTATACACTCTGTTGAAAGGAAGGCATAGATCATCCCCCTGAGCTTTGGGCAGAGCAACTCTCCCAAGAAACAAGCCATGCGTGGAAGCATCCCGGCAGCAGTGGGAGATGGATGGTGTGGGCCATGCCATATGTCCTTTAGAGAGATGTGTTGGCAGAACTGGGTCATTCCAAAGTGGGTCCCTGTGAGGTGCGAGTCATCCAAACTGTCTGCACACACTTTGGAGGGTGGCTGCTCCTGAGGTTTCACCCACACGTGCCAGATGGGGCACCCCACCAGCACCGCTAGGCACTAGCTAGGGAAACTGGATCCCTGGGGAAGCCTATCAGTGCAGTACAGACGTGCCCACAAACACCTAAAGTCAAAGTAAGCGCACTTTCAAGATTGGTGGGTGGTGATGACTGATAAGAATCCGTAGATGCTTTTATAGCATTTCATAATATGATAACTGCACAGCAGAAATTGCCAAAGTGCTTTTTATTGGGCATTTTCCCAAGATGGTGATTACGAGCATGGGATAGACTCTAATGTCCAATAATGACAGAGGTTCACCAGCTATGCGTGCTATTTTTTTAAATGATTCTTCAGTATCCAAAGGCTTTAGACAGTAAATGTTCTAAGATGACAATGTAGCAGTTAAGACTGAAACGGAGCATTTTTCATGCTCCTATATGCCCTTAAAAATTTCAGTTAGCCTACATACCTTTAACAGAAAATACAGCAAAAATCATGACACACTATGCATCTACAGATCACAAATGTGTAAATCTGATGTCCAAAAAAAATCACTTTTCTAGTGGCTTGCTGTCGTACACAATGATTTAATCACTTCTGGGATAAATTATGGAAGTTTCCCTCTGTAACAAAATAGCAGTGTTCATACAGCACGATATGTAATGGAAACTACAGAAGAAACTAATCTATCCAAGCACTGCGTGGATTTTTTGAGACTGATTTATCAGTTTTAATTCATCTAAGCTCAAAAACATCTGAGCTCTCACAACATATGAGAAATGACTTTTATTTGGTTCCAAAATGAAACATTAATTCAGGTCATTTTTTCTTGAGATTTGTCAAAATAATTTTATAACCTCATCAAGACTCTTTGATTCATTCAAAACCAAGTTAAAAAGAGCCCAACACAGGTGCATTGTAAAAATCATACCAGAATTTCAGGAAAATGGTTTAAATTACTCATACTGGAATTTGTCGAAGACATTAAATGTAACGTACCTTTTCTTGCAAGAGTACCACAGGGTTTAAAATGGTCTGTTCAGTTCTTTAGCTTGACCTCTCACCGTAAGCACAACAGTGCAAATAGCATAGTACTTTTAAGCTCCATTGCAGTATAAAATAAAAAGGAAGAGGACACCTGACATTATTTCCAGCAATGCCTATGTTGATACCACAAGTCACAGCTAAACCTTGTTAAGCTTATGAAACCCCACAGAAGCACTACACAGATTAGTATTAGTAAATACAGTTATTCTGTACACAAAACTACCCAGTACTACTTTGATTTGGTCAGATTAATTCAGGTCTGACAACATAAAAACTTCAGCTCATTTTTCTGGTTATACACGGTTTCTGCCAAAGGTTTAAAGAGGTATTAAAAGATTTAACATACTAGCTGCAGTTCTTTTGCTGTTTTTACTCTCTGGTACCAGCTCTCAGGTGTCTCTAGGTCACCATTAACTGAATGTCCAGATACGTACATAGGATTTAATTCATTAATTAACTACAGGCTTTAACATAAGAAGAAAAAACATTGTATTAGCATCAAACAAAAGAGAATCAATACTAGTTTTTCCCCAGAGAGCTTTATACTATTACTCTACTTGTCTACCACTTGAGATGGCAATTACCCTCAGGAATTATGAGACAAAAAGGTAAGTCACTTCAGTTCAACAGACAATTCATATTACATGGAACAGTAATTCATACTTCAGCACATATGAAATCTCTTACCTCTGGGTTTTTCCTTCCCCATTTTTTCCAGCTAAACACAGGATACAGACTATGAAAAACCTAATTCAAAACTGTTCTTTTAAGCTCAAATATTACAATCCAACTATAAAATTTCCAGTATGGAGAACTTCCCTGTTAAGGCATTTAACATTATTGATCTGAAGATGTGCAAGCTAAATATAACAATGCCGTGTTCATCCTGCTCGCCCATGGATTCTCCTACTGGCACCTTTTGTCTCTATCACATAGCCTCTACAGACACAACATCTGTAGAAATGACCACGTTGTTCCAGTAAGTAAGTTACTACAGGAACAAGGTTAGAACAGAAAATCTGGAGTTAGGTCTCCTGAATTTGATCCCTAATTATAACACAGTGTGTTACCTACTATGAAGCATTTAATTGTCTCTCATTTGCATTGAGGATGGGTATGGAATCATTTATATGCAATATATCCATATGAATCATACACACACATGCATTTTCTACATATTTATTACCATCACAGATTTATTACCAAGTCTTATCATCAGTATATCCTTGTCTAATGTTCCTATGCAGACATATAATTATTACATTAACTAAGAATTATACAAAGTGATTGAAGTTCCATGTAAAAAATGTTCATTTCAGTTCACGACATTAAGTATATGAAAGAACGCAACAAAAACTGTTGCGTCAGCTTCTGACTTGGATCATGACTTCCATCACTAATTCTCCACCACTAATTCAATTTTTTTATTTTATTTTATTTTTAAATAACATTGCAGCAGCCCCAGTGCTCTATCCTTGCATTGGTACTAAAACACGGATAAGCACGTGCTGTCACCATTTTGCTGTTTATGTGAGGGTATTAAGCAGCCATAAGCAACAATAACTGTTGCAACTACCTGTTTCCTGGACTCTAATAAAAAATGCCTACAGAAAATATCCTAGGCAATGCTCTACTCCTGCTGTCTTGGCTCTGGATAACTAAAAAAAATAATAAGAACAAATATCATGACTTTGTTAGTGCAATGAAGAGTACATAGCAAGTCTCAGCAGATGACAGGGTGGTCACAGGACTTTGGTTCAGCTGCGAATCCAGCTGGAACATGCTTGTGTTTACTTGGAACATACCATTTAACACACCCAAGGTGTAGTGACCCACGGGGGACCAGTGAGTGATCTGTTTACACAGATGCTGGAGAACATCAAGAGCTGGCTTTGACTGGTTTCAAAGACAGAAAACCCTGAGTGCAGAAGGGCCCTAGAGGCCAAAAGCAGAGTTTGCAGAGTACAGTACTTGAGAACTTTCTTACACACAGAGATCTTGATGGCTTCAGTCCAGCTCTCGGCTCTTTGACCCACCCACCACGACTTTACCTTGACCCCCATATTCTAAATGCAGCCATACTTGCACATCACCTCCACTTGCTGCTGCCCTCAAAGCCTCATCAACAGAGCTCACCAGCCACATACTGTGGGTATCACATCGCAAAGAGACAGCTAGGTTTGTTTTTTTTTCAGTAGTTTATCTAAGCAGTTAACTTATCTGAAAGTCTTAAGCGATAGCCAGTCTAATAGATCTGAACATCCTATTCACTGGAAAATCTACGATGTTGTTTTCAAGTTCTAAATCTTGATGAAAATGCATTTGGCAAACTGATTTAGATTAAGCAGTGATCTGAGTGTCTGAGATTCAAGCTGTTTTCTTGATATTTTCTTGACACAAAATTTATTATTATCAGATCCTTGGGGAAACCTGAAGGAGACCAAAACCACCACATCTTTGTCTTTCATATCCAGACCTTAATGCTCCTTGATGGGCACTGCAACAGAGCAAATAGTCTCAATGCAGAAGAGTAATTCTGTGAAACCAAAGCATGCTTCATACAATAAACAACACGAAACCACTGACTTTCTATATTTAAGTTACCTTCCAGGTATTTAGCAGAAGAATTCACTATTCAGATCTGTTCTCAAAACATTTTTCCTTGGTACTATCATTTTGACATTCTGTTTTGAATTAACTCCCAAGGCGTATTGATTCTTTCTCTCTTTTTGGTCTGCATTTTCCAGATTAGGAACTGTTCATTTCTACTCTCAAGTCAAAGCTTAAAATAATACTACTATTACTAACAACATCAACTTCTTCCTAAACATCTCAGCTTTATAGAATCTAATATTTTGAACGTGTGTCTAGGTTGCATAGGATTTTAGAAACACGTGCTATTATTGCAGAAATTATTTAAATACACAAGCACACAAATGCACACACTTACATACAAAAAATAAAATACTTCAAACTCAAAGACCTGCACTACAATAATATTAAGGATGCAGTATAAAGTACTCAGAACCTAGGTAAAATACCTGTATTCAGTTCTCTATAAACTGTTAGTTTTTAATTTCACAAAGGTACTTGAGTGCTCCATCCAGTGTGCAGTTTGGGACCATACAATGCAAATGAATCAGGGCTGAGTAGTGAAGGTTGCTGCCCGTGCCTCATTTGTTGCCAGTGCTGCAAGGAGTTAATAAATGGAGTTGGAGACAGACGGAAGAGAAATGAGGATTTGATGGTAAAGACAATTGAATGCTACTCTGGAGAATTGGATTCCATCCCCGTCTCTGCCACCAAGCTCCACTGTGATGCTGGGCAAACATTTCACAGATGGCTACTAATTGTGTCTTTCTCATTTCCTGCATGCACAGTGGGCAACACCTGAGGCCAGATTTACAGAAGTGCTAAGCATTAGAACTGCAACTGTATTTGACTGATGCAGTTTTCTGAATGGAAACACTGCCGTAAAAACTTGATACTTCTGAAAATTCAGATCATGCATCTTCAAACAAATGTTTGCGTGACAGTTTTGGTCATAATCTCCTGAAGAGTCAATCGAGTATTTGTAAAATAGAGATAAGGCAATAACTTCCCTTTGGGTATGGTTAGGATAAATTCATTAAATTTATGCGACACTTCAAGACCATAGCCCTCTAATACAAAATTCCCACTACAACACTCATAATGATGATGTATTTAGTGAGAGGTTACAAAGGAGTGCACAAAATACAACATTTAAATATACATCGGAGGGGATGATTAAAAGAACAAGTACATGCACGGAACAACGGACAGCTTCCTCACTGTGTAAGACTTCTGAGAAAATAATGCATGACCCCACAGGAAAAACCATTTCACAATATAACTGCATACGAAAAGCTAATGGATTACTGATGGAAGGCAATTTTAATTTTGGTATCTCCTACCTTTCAAATATTTGATTTTTGCAATCCTAACATTCATATTTTCTGACACAGTTTGTATTTATATGAATGCATATACATTATAGAAAGGTTTCTGTTAAATTTCATAACAGTTTGCAACTGTTGCCTTGGCAAATAAATTTAAACAGATCAGCTGCCTGCAATCTTGACTCTGTCTTTCTGAAGTTGTGTTGAAATTTAACTTTTCAATACTCCTCAATATCCTTTTGCTCTGAGAATGAAAATATACCACAGAGTGCAGCAATAGGGTTCCTTTGAGATTATGGGCAATTTTTGTCCATTGTTGTTGTACACTTCAAAAATCAGGCTGGCTGATAGTAGAAGTCACACAGGTTTCCTGTTCTCCTCTAGTCCACTTGAAGAATTATTTCTGAAAATAGCCATACCCCCAATTCACGCTGAGGAACAGGTATGAAAGTTTTATCTCTATTTTTCAAACTTTGTAACTGAACTCTATTATGTCTGTCTTTACAATTTGTTCATGCTGTCTTTCTACACTGACGTTCAATAAATTCAAGGTGAATGTATCACGGTAGGGCTTATCCTGATCCTGTTGATGCACTGGTGGCTATGCCTTGGCCTTCCCCTTCTCCTTTTATCATCAAATCACAAATTGGAGCCACCTCAAGGCTGCTCTGAATTGCGCTCAAGTGCGATAGAGTAAACAAAGCCCTTCCAAACTCTGGGATTTACTCTAGCCAATTTTTTTTCCCTCCCCCTGCTCCCCAAGGTGTCCTCTGACACATATTTCATACTACATGTTGCGAAGAGGAGTGAAATAAGACAGCTCTCCTGGCACAATGCCACCGGGGGATTTTTTTTCCTCCAGCACGCTGCTTGGGCAGTAAGCTGTGCCAGCTGCCCTGCTGCTCCTATCTGCCGAAGCTGCGCAAAGCAGCATGAAAGAAGATGGAAGATCTAGGCCGTGATATTGTTTTAGAGAAAGCCAAAATTCCCGTTCTGCATTTTGTATTCAGGATGTTTCAGATTAATGTTTTTAAAACCATAGCACTCAGGTTGAGAAAAAGAGAGGTTTGTGTGTGTCCCCCAACCTTTGCCTACAATAGGCTAAAGTGTAGGGACTTAGAGCACCCAACTCCATGGGTAATTATTAGCAGATAATGAACACAGATCTGCAAGAGTTGGCCCAGCAGTTGTCAATCTGTCGCCACCAGCAAGAAATACCATCAACAGTTCCTGCATCTAAGGTATGTTTTGAATGTTTCTGTAAAGAGCTTTCTTCCTGTAGAAAGAGAACCATGATTACTTACATGCTGTTTATAGCTAAACAATTACATTAGCAGGCTATTTTAAATATTAGGAAACTTCTATTAAAAACTCAACCACCTGCTGATACCAGCATTCACCAAGTGACGGTGTCTGAAGAAGCACTGTGTGAAGAACTGTCAGCTTTCATTTGAGTTTTGCATTAGAAGGATGCATTTGGAATGATAAACTGTAAATTACAGCAAACTGGAACAAAATTTCATAGATGTTAGTTATACTAACCAAAGCATGATTCTGACACAGTTAATACAAGCCAATCAATCAAGCTCAGCTCCAGTTAAGCTCAGCTAATAACCAAATAGCTGCCATTGTCAGAAACAGTGATTGCTCTTGAAGTTCTGAGTTAGAAGTGGAAAAAAAGTTTTAGCACATCATATGTCATGTGGAAAGGGATATCCTTGTGGCTTGGATACACTGTGAAAGGGAAAACCATGTGGGCTAAGAAACACTGAGAAATGCTATTAAGACACAGTTTATGCATATTTGAACTTTAAATCACTTCCATGTGATTTCTTGTCTGTGGCTTGATGCAATTCTCATTACGCCCTTCTACTTTCTGACCAAGTTGTGCTCAGCTGAAGTCATGCACTGAGCGAAACTTCTATACACTGCCATTCTGGCCACAGAGGTCCACATTTGCCAGTGGCAATGCTGAAAAAGACCCCATCAGGCAGATAGATTTATTTAATTCTGAAAGGAAAAACTTCAGTAAGATGCAAACCAGATATGCTGCATGCTATTCCGAGTTTGCATTTGATATCTGTCTAGCTCTCTACACACCTAGAAAGCAAAAGCCAGGTAAGAAGAAAGCTAGCTTAGAGATGGCCTTTTTTATTAAAAGGCAAGACCTGCATGCTTTGATTCATTTGCCCTTCAAGGTGAACAATAATAATTAAAAAAATAAAAATCAAGGACTGTGCTGTAGTATCAAGTGCTGTAAGACAATTATCTCTGAAGGAAAATGGAATGATGGATGTGCTGGCCACAAGACCTCCTCAGATTTATACACACTTAACAGCGAAAGTGGCAACAGATCCCCAGCTTCATGATTCCATCTGCAGCATTTCAAATTCTTGTTTATGCTCCTTACAGAGAGAGACACATGGAAGTGCTGTGCTCATCTATCAACCCTAGCAGCCTGTACCATCAGCTTTTATTATACAGTGCCTGATCTCCTTTATTTACCACAGTTTAGTCCTGGAGTAAATTCTACCCTTTTTTAATGTTAAATATACTTAGTTTTAGTTTAATGTTCATGCCTGTGGCAGTAGACTTTGGTCCACTTCATGCATGTGTATGTTGCATCAATGAGAACTACCTGAGTCAGTACGTCCACACACATTAATTTGAGTGTAGTAGAGTGTTGCTACAGCTGTACTTTCTCTAGTGCTAGCTTGTCTTCATATACTTAGAATTTCAAATTTTATTCCAATCCCACATTTTAAAAAAAGTGCCTGAACTTTCCTCATAGCTTCCCCCATTTAGAAATGTAGTTCTGTATCACCTTTAAGTATTTCTGCCTGGCTACATGAAGGATTTATCTAAATTCCTTCTGGCTGTCAAAATCTTACAGCAACAACTTCCCATGACATTATTTCCTTCTATGCTCAGTTTCCATCCTGTGAAGATAAATGGGGCATACAAGAAATTGAGGCCAGACATGCATGAAATGAAATGATAATTGTCTTCGCATGTACTATAGCCCTTATTTAAGTCACGGTTCTTTCCCAGATGAAAACCACCCTTCTCGGGGCAGAGGTTATTTGCTGAGGCTTCACACCAGGCCAGCACACGCCTACCACTTTTTTCTCTTTCTCTGGTCACTGGGAAAGGGGGCTGCTGGTCAAAGCAAGCTCAGACAAGTAGAGAATATGAGTGTATGAGCAGAGTTTGCATCCAGCTATGTCCCCCAAATTCTGCAGCACTTCATATTATTTCCACCCTAACATGTTTTGCATTCTGACCAGAAGACTAGAAGTCTTCAGTTCAACCTTGAAGTTTTTTGTTAAAGCAAAACAGAACCCGACATTTAAAAAAAAATAAAGTCACACACAAGAACGAATTACTTTAGGTTCACAAGGATGCAGCAATGTTGTATACTTTAAATGTGATAGAACGCCAAACCAGCAGACCTCCATAGTGCTAGATACTTCTTATACATATTTTAACATAACCTTTCTGTATCATCTTTGTTTGTCATGCTTATTCACCAAAATATTATTTCCAGCCAGTGAATTTTCACTATAAAAATACCATCTTCCAATATGGTCTTTCCACCAAGCCATAAGTCATTAACTCATTACTAACCAGCACAAGCTAAAAAGAAAATAACCAAAAAAATGCTCTGTGTGGAGTCTTAAGATAGTCCTAACGCACTTTTAATTGGAGTCCTAACGCACTTTTTGGTGGGAGTGTTGATCTGCTTGAAGGTAGATACATCCCTCTACAGAGGGACCTGGATAGGCTGGATCGATGGGCTGAAGCCAAGTGTATGAGGTTTAACAAGGCCAAGTGCGGGGTCCTGCACTTGGGTCGCAACAAGCCCATGCAATGCTACAGGCTTGGAGAAGAGTGGCTGGAAAGCTGCTTGGCAGAGGGGAGTCTGGGAGTACTGGTCGACAGCCGGCTGAATATGAGCCATCAGTGTGCCCAGGTGGCCAAGAAGGCCAACAGCATCCTGGCTTGTATCAGGAATACTGTGGCCAGCAGGACTACGGAAGTGATTGTGCCCCTGTACTCAGCACTGGTGAGGCCGCACCTCAAGTACTGTGTTCAGTTTTTGGCCCCTCACTACAAGATAGACGTTGAGGCACTGGAGTGTGTCCAAAAAAGGGCAATGAAGCTGGTGAGGCATCTGGAGCACCAGGCTGATGAGGAGCAGCTGAGGTAACTGGGGTTCTTTAGTCTGGACAAGGCTGAGAGGTGAGCCTATTGCCCTCTACAACTGCCTGAAAGGAGGTTTTAGCAAGGTTGGTCTCTTTGTCCAAGTAACAAACGATAGGATGAGAAGAAATGACCTTAAGTTGCACCAGGGGAGGTTTAGCTTGGATATTAGGAAAAACGTCTTCACCGAAAGTGTTGTCAAGCATTGGAGGAGGCTGCCCAGGGAAGTGGTTGAGTCCTCACCCCTGGAGATATTTAAAAGAAAAGTAGATGAGGTGCTTAGGGCCATGGTTTAGTGGTGGACTCAGCAGTGTTAGGTTTATGGTTGGACTTGATGATCTTAAGGGTCTTTTCCAACCTACATGATTTGTGATTTTAACCATAAACCTGCATGCTCTGCTCTCTAGGCTCCCATGTTTACACACAGAAACTACACAACACTTGAACGTAAGCTCTGTTGGCAAGAAGATAGCATCAGGCTAAAACTAACAAGATTTCCAGAACAGGTAGAAACAATAAAGCTTGACAACCTTTTTTATTTATTTTGAGTTTCCATCCTCAAGAAGTGAAGGAAATAACAGCATTTATGTCGATATTTCACACTCTATGTTCATTCAGATTCAAGAAATCAGGTTTCTCTGGCAACCTCCATTGCTTTGCCTCCACAGGTTGCTTTAGTCTACCATCACCTTGGCATCTGCACCACGGTGCAACCAGTATGGCTCCCAACAAACCGGGCCCCCCGCCCCAGCTGCTGACCTTCAGCTGGCTACAGAGCCTATTAGTAAAGGACAGGGGCTCTGAAGCCTGACCTTGCCTTCTTGGTGGAAGCCAAATTAATTTTCACAGATCTTTCCCACAGCTTCAGGTTGTCAAACCACACAGCACCAGGCTGGGTTAAACTGCCTCCAAAAAGACAGCAGCTATAGCTACAGGCCAGCTCTCTCATACAGCTGGCAGCCTGTTTAAAGGAACTGATATTCAAGAGCTGAAGGGAGGGAATTTGAGAGAGCGACAGACAGACACAGGGTGAATTCTTGGCTTCCAGAGGAATTGCTGCAATGTGTCTGAGCAGGTGGTAACAATGAGAAGGAAAACCTAGAAGAAGAATATGAGCTTAATTTCTATCACAAGTCATTAATAGTAGCTGAGGCACAAGCCCTTTCACAGCTGAACTGGCATTTGGATTGATCAGTATTGACAGCTTGTTTACCAGGAAGGTCTCAAAACTAGAAGTGCTCACCAACTAGCTTAAGCTTCTTCCTTCCAACGCAGGGAAAATACAGCGAGGGGGAGGCTAGCTCCTCACACTCTGCTGCTGCAAGAGGAAAAGAAAACCTTTTACTTTCTGGTTTTGCACTGAATTTAGAAAATTTGACTTGCTAATCTTTTATACGTTGGTTTTCTTTCATCTTCTTGAGAGATAAATATTTTTAATCAGGCAATTCCCTTCAGGATAACAATGATTCAAATTATACTGATGAATGATATCAATCAGTTATTAGGCATGAAAAATGTGTATATCAAAGCCTAACAACATTTATACTAACAAAAGTGCAAAGCTTTTTTTCCCCTTCTTAAAAAAAAAAAAAAACCCTAATAGTTTTCTTATACACTCAAGAGGGTTTTTTTTCTTCAAGTGTTAGAATAAATCCAGCAGTTAACTGGTGAGTTCTGTTTGCAGTAGAGCATTATTAAATGTGGAATTAATCAAATTTATAGAAGATACCATGCCATATCCCTACAGATATATAGAAGATGATGTTTTCAAAGGCTGCTTTTTAAAATGGAAAATTAACATTAAAATGGCACGGTTGACTTTAAAGTCCTAGACAGGGTTGCCTTTACTTTCCCATTATTTTGCCAGATATTGACTCAGACAGCATCTGACTTTTAAGGATTTTAAATGATCAGCACATCAGGCCTTCTCCCTGGGGAGTTCAGGCACATAGCTGTTTCTCTGTCTGTTCCTCATCCTAGGAGTCAGACTGTGACCCTTGCTGCAGGGAAGGTGGCTTTGATAAAACAGGACATCTATCAAAGCTGCTCATCACTCAGCTTCTTCATGCAGCAAGGGGAACACCTGGACCACACTGTGAGATTTTTATTGGCAAACACCATGCCATGCAAATGGCTGCTCCAGGGCACCTTGGCTATATCTGGCCAATTTGCAAACCAGCTAGGAATTTGTAGCAGGCTGCTGCAGAAGATGTTGCAATGAGGAGACAGTGATTTCAGCCAAAACCTAGGAGAGTATAACTACAGGCCTTGCTTGTAGAGACCCATATGTTAGCACGAGTAACCACTATATAACCTGAACGCACACCAGGATTGCCTTTAACCTGTTCCTATGGAGACACTTAGGAACACGCTTCTCTCAGCAGACTTTGGTGGCTGCTGGACAAACTTGGCTGATGAATTTGTAAATGGGGGAGCCTGTATGTGGTTCCCACCTGGTCTGTGTGCATGATGCAATCTACATACCTTGTCTTACCTTTAGATTAAGCAGCATACCTATACATAACATTCCTTCACCCGGCAGCAGAAATGATGAATAAATTTGTTTACTTTTAAGAAAATCCTATGAAACCTTCGAAGACCACAATGCCAACAAACCTCATCATGGACGGGATCTGTGTAGCGTTATCAGCTTGAATGGGTTTGTCTGATGTTGTAGCAGCCGAGGTACCCAGAATCAGAAGAGACTTAAGCTTACTATCACTTTTCCCACTACTGCGTCCAGCTCTGGAGCCCTCAGCACAAGAAGGACATGGAACTGTTGGAGCGGGTCCAGAGGAGGGCCACAAAAATGATCCGGGGGCTGGAGCACCTCTCCTATGAGGACAGGCTGAGGGAGTTGGGCTTGTTCAGCCTGGAGAAGAGACGGCTGCGGGGAGACCTGATTGCGGCCTTTCAGTACCTAAAGGGGGCCTATAGGAAAGACGGGGACAATCTTTTTAGTAGGGCCAGCTGTGACAGGACAAGGGGTAATGGTTTTAAACTAAACCAGGGTAGGTTTAGACTAGATATAAGGAAGAAGTTCTTTACAATGAGGGTGGTGAAACACTGGAACAGGTTGCCCAGAGAGGTGGTGGAGGCCCCATCCCTGGAAACATTCAAGGCCAGGTTGGACGGGGCTCTGAGCAACCTGATCTAGTTAGCGGTGTCCCTGCTCCTGCAGGGGGGTTGGACTAGATGACCTCTAGGGGTCCCTTCCAACCCAAAACATTCTATGATTCTATGATTCTCTTTAACATCAGGAGGAACGTAAAATTGCTATCACCTTTTCTACTACTTCCATTTTTTACCCAATAAATTTGTTAATCAACCTTGAGTGTCTGTGCCTTCCTTACTAAGATCCTAAAAGAACCTGCACACCCTCTGTGAAAAAAAAAGAACTCATGATGTGTATGAAGCTATTCACACACTTCTGTCAGCTACCATGCTTCCTTAAGTTAGGAAAAAACCAACCAAACAAAAAACCAAACCAAAAAAATCCCAACTCTCATTAGCCAAACGATTTGTTTTGAGGATAACACGAGGACTAAGATCTGTAACACAGGGCTGGAAAAAATACACTGCAAAATCAAGTACCAGACCTGTTCTCTCCAGCTGTGTCCTCCTCTAGCATGGGACCAACATTAAGGGTCTGATCTAAGAGGCCACTTGTGCTTAATCTACTGTTCATAGAAGACTTGTCCCTCCCCATCTCCACAGTCACCAGTAAGGGTAAAGTGCTCCATGAAAACCAGCTTGACCATTGCCATTATTTTAAGCTCCCTCTCAAGAGAAACAAAACTGAATGTTAAATCTACGCCATTCAAAGAGAGAAGACATCTTAACCGGTGTTCACAAAAGGCTCCAAGTAGAAGATGAAACCAGTAAGAATCTACAAAAAAATGACATTCTGAAAGTAAGTCAGGAAGCACATTCAATATCCAAACAGCTCCCTACAGAAGGGCAAGAGAGGACAAATAATACTGTAGATTAAGTTATAGTAAAATTAATTAATTCTATAAACAGAAAACTCATATCAGTAATGACCAGTATAAATACCTAAAGCAAAGCAAGATGCAGCTGCAAATTATGGCATAACGTCTTCTTTACAGCTACTTTTTTTGTCATTATGGAACTAAGCATATTGTTTAGCTGCTGGTTGCTGGAGTCATTTTTACAAAGTGATATTTGTTTTATGCATAATACATCTGGTGCTGAAGATAAAAATTCAATATACAAAACATATACATGAAGATATTTTGCTTAAGTTAACACAGTCATTTGAAACATCCCACCTTCATAAAGAAAACCATAGGAACTTCCAAGTTTAATTGTCTATGCAGAAGATATGTATGTAACAGAGATTTCTCATATACCTTAAATCAGAAGGTGTTGTTCAAAGGAAGGTATTTGGCACAGAGAAGGAGTGAAGACGACTACCAAAAATTCTTGCTCAGAAACATTTTAACCTAGAAGGAGTGCAGAAATACAGAAAATATACAATCCTGTGCACAAAGTTCATTTCCCAGCAGTGGGTAAATGCCTAATCCAAATTGATTCTGGCCAATATTTCATGCTTTAATCAACAAATATATGTTTCGGAAAGCTATCTGGAGGAATTAAAAAAAAAAAGCAAAACGTAACAAAACATGGGTCCCGATCTGATGCCATGAAGGATATTCATTAATACAGCAACAGATGGTTAATCTGCAGACTTAAAATATGTCAACTTCATTTAATTAAAAGTCAACATTATTATAATATTGCCATCACAAAATCAGCTTCTGACAGCACGCCAAATTTTATTGCTGTTTTACTTTTAAACAGAAACTTTTTGATGAGGAGCAACACACTCACCGCTTCTCCTGTGAACATTCACTTGTCACAACAAACACAGAGCAACTTCTCCCAGGGGCTCCCTCCTGCAGTGGCTCTGCCACGCACAGCAGGATTTTGCTACCCTACTCCTACACTCGGTAGCATTTCAGGCTGCAGCAGGTTCTGGAGCCGATACAGCTATGCTACTACAGGTAGTCAAGCTAACTGGTTTTGTGTCAGATCGAATAGCTCAGCCATCAGCCTGTAATTTGCAGTGTAAATACACAGCAGTGGGTCTAACTGTGAGGTGTAACTCATTGTAGGGTTATCAATAGCTGGCTTAAGTTATTTGTAAGGAACTCAACACAGAATGCATCCGACAAGTAATACTCATTCTTTAATGTCACATGCCACCAGAGAAAACTGGCACCGAGGCATGAGGTGTAACCGCTAGAGCTGGCTGTCAGCACTGGATACAGGAGTCATTACAAAGCCCAACGCCACCAAAGTTATCCTGCTCTCAAGCCCATTACGTGAATCAAGTTTTGCCCAAGTCTTCTCAAATACTTCATTAAGGAACGCTCCAATCCATCCCCTAACATATCTGGACTTAAAATCCCAGATGGGAAGGACTGTACAATTGAGGGACTTCAGCCTGTGCTGCACCTCTAAGCTCTGCAGGAGTTTTATCTCAAAAACCTCTGCTTCTTGTGCAGAAGCCTCCACATCTCAATGGGAGAAGAGCATGAGCTGCAGGGCCCGTCACAGGGCAAGCACTCGGCACCCACCAGTACCAGAGCACAAAGGAGTCAAGTCTTGATGTGCAGCCCCTAGTGACAGCTGGTTAGGGGTTGCAAACCCTGCTATAGAAGTGACAGAGAAAGAGACAAAGTCCTATCTGATTATGGACTAATTCTATGCTCTGAGGTTTGGCACAGACCTGGTTCTGTTAATAATATCAAATACCATCTTATTGGCTTGGATTGACTTGCCACTGTCCTAAGAACAAGAAAAGAAATACAATACTTTTGTCTGGAGGAAAACCAAAGCAGCCTTTTTTTCTTTTTGCCTTTTTTTTTTTTCCCCCTTGTTTTTCTAACTAACAAAAAAAGCACCCCATAGTTCTGAAGTATAACACACCCCCCACATCCCCCTCGTATGTCACTGACCCATAAATATAAAGTGTGAGTAACAGCAGCACTAGGACATACTGGATCAGGGACCAGAGTATGAGAGCTTATTTTTATGTTCCAAGGAAATACCTATAGGCACTCATTTAAAACCATTACGAGTGCATGGTCTGCAGAGGAACTGTGAAAAAAATTCAGAATGCTGTTTTGCTGTATGTTCCCAGGCATCAAACGGGGAGCTAAATTCCTGACAGTTGCATCTGCATAATTACCCAGCAGCCATCTAACCCTTCGCTAGCCCCTATGGACAGCTTCACAGCTGCTACAGTTCTGAGCAGTGGAGCTGGACCAGAGGTCGGAGAGGAGGACAGAGCCAATCACCCAGATCCCACGGTTGGAAACAAGCAGCCAAAGCCTGTGTTTCGCAGCTCCTAAGCACACCTTGTGTTTGAATGCAGTGTCCGAATTCAATCAACACAGCAGGCAAATGCATGTGGACAAATCCATCACTGTTCCAGTAGGAAGGTGTACAATGACAATGAATAACACCATATTGACACGTGCCTCAAAGTATTGAAGGATGCTAAGCAGAACTCAGTAGATGCTACCAAAACTTGGTAGATACTAAATTCTTGTTTACATTTTAATAACTGCCTTTACCTCCAGAGTTTTTGAAGCTTACTCCTTGGATGCACAGAAGAACAGCGACAGATATGCTCTTATTAAAAATATCAAAACAGAAAATGTACTAAATGCTTTAAAGCTGAAGTGAGAAAAGGGCTGCAGGGCTCTCTTAGCAGTTTGCATTGATTCTTATTTTAATTAGAGACTAGATCAGCTACTCCAGATGCCAGTCCCACATCTGGATGCCACAAGAAGAAAGTATGAGAGTTACATACATGGGTGGTAAGAAGGCAGGCACCAGCAAATGCTGGTACTGCAAACCAAGTGGGAAGGCAGAAGCTGCAGGGAGCTTGTGCATTCCTCACTCTTCTTTCCCATGCACCAAACTCACCTTGTGTGAGTTTGCTGTTAACAGCTGCAGAAATCGGGCCATGCAAAAGAAGCAGTCTCTCAGGTAACCACATCCTAATCCACTTGAAGCTGCAGTATCATGTAGACATTTTCTATTATTATCAGCAGACACATAAAAACCTCAGTGGAAACCCAATGTACAGGTCTAAAGACAGAACACAGGTCTAAACCAAACATGATTCTAACAACTGCACCCAGTGTTCCCTGAAGTTCTAGAAGACTGGAATTTAATTGGGTCCAACTGTGTGAGAAATCTACTTTCTGGTACAAAAATATGCAGCAAACCCACAATCTCTCTATTGTAGGTCATGTGCTAAATAGCACAGAATTTCAGTAAACACGATGCCTTGCTGGGTACAAAGATGTACTCAACTTTTCCTGATACTCAAAAGTAGCGAACCTGGAGTGAACACTAATTATGAGTAATACTGCTCTTTGCACAAAGAAAGCATTTGGGGAAATAGGACTTTTTCTTTTTTTGTAATTGAATTTTGAACACTGTGATTTACTTCAGTGTAAGAAATCATCAGGCAGTTTTAATGGCTTAAATTTTTTTTTTTCTTTTTTTTGTCAACATAATGAAAAAATGATAGTTTTCATATAGATAGCAAACGTTTACACCAAAAACCTCACTGAGATCAACTACCTTAGTAACCATGTCTGGGTAATGACCTCATGCTTAAATAGTTTTTTTAAGCAAAGAATGAGAGTCCAAAGGCATCTCCAGTAACGATAAATTTTTCAGAAGCAAAACAATTCAGTTCCCAGAGCACTTCAGGATATGTCCCAAGTATGCCACTATGTCAAAAAAAGAAGAGAGAAATTACAGGAGAACATGAAATGCTTACAACCTGATCCAAAGGTCACAGGGATCAAAGGAGACACTCATAATGAATTCAACAAACTTTGGGACTTGATCATAGTCACTCAGAAAAGGACACTTCAGAAATTTTACTATTTTCTTACGTTTTTTCAAATCTAAAAATCAAGAATAGGCTCAAAGAACTAACATTAAATACATAAAAATAGTTGAAATACTCAGTACTGCTCAGTGGTAATACGCTATCATTCTCACAGCATCTCTCATTTATGTACTGTGAGTAATAAACTCATGCAACTCCCATGCACTATAAGTACGATAGAAAGAGATTATAATCAAAGATAAAACATATGCTGATTACCTGATATTTTTGGATATCACATACTTCACTTTCTAGTTCAAATTACTTGTTTTAACCCTAACTAAAAATAGCAGACTTGCCAATTCCTCTGCTACTCTGACAAGTAGTCTAGACATGGTTAGATAATAGCATTCACATTTGACAATCCCCTCTGAGGTATTAGAAGTTTGTTAATAGTTTAATCAATTCCAGTCAAATAGTGCTTTATGACAGTAACATCTGTTAATAAATTCCGAGATGTTTATAACTACAAAGATCAGCTTTGTCCTGAAACACCTGAATTAGCATAAATTATGAACATACAGATGTTATTGACATACAGAATAGAAACACTATTGATTAAAAACATACTGCAAAATTCTCTTCATGCTCCCACAAATACAGGCAAGTAAGAGTTACATTTGTCATAACAGATACTTTAATGAGCAACTAAACATCAAGATATGTCATGGCATTCCAGAAATCTTCAGTTTTTGCAAAAAAGTATTTAAAATATCCCTAAAATTATTCAGCATTCTGTAATCCTCATGTGCAAACAGCTTTAATGAGAGGCAATTCTCAGTAGCACTTAGAGCCACAAGTCCACCACACGTTCCTCTGCAGGGTCTCATTTCCTCAAAATCCATATATCCTTGCTTTTCTAGAACTATTTATTTTCTCAAACTCTGAATAACACACAGCATTTTACGAAGTGAAGATACAGTATATTTTCTTACAAGTACACCAAGCCACATAGCAAAGAATTTCATTCAATTTCAATTTTTTCACATTATTAAAAAATATTTTAAGCTATTTCCAGAATATGTATTTCTCTAAGCCTTGTCCTTCAGCTTTCACATATAATTTCAAGCCATCACTGCCCAGCAGAAGGTTTAACAAGGAGGGAAATAATGCCTCTATGTGACTCAGCAGCGTCCTAATACAGCAATATCTAAATATGTGCTGACCCTGAACCTGCAAAGAGCATCTGTATTAGTTGATAAGAGATCCATACAATCGTCAGGTCACAGATCATTCTGCCTGAATGTTTCAGTCTGTTGCAGTAGACCCTGACAGCTTCAGCGATCACAAATGCTTTCCTGCTCCTACAATAAAAGGTTTAGTATTGCCAAATACATTTATTCCCTTCAGCCTTCTTCACTCCCCTAACACAGTGCATAAAAAACAGCAGCCTGTACAGTATGGCTACAATCAATGAGCATATGGGCCTCCATTTAAGAAGGATAAATTTGTTCTCTGCTGATTACTTAGAGAAATATAATTGGTGTCCAGCTTCTGCAGCTACTGCAGAACATCTGGGCTTCCCTTCACACTTTTTTCATAGACAGGAGAAGATGAAAATACCCGTCCTGTCTAATGACTACAGAAAGGAGAACATTGCTGCTGTATCAGTGGGGAAGGAGGAAATTCGATTTATTAATGTTAACCTGACAAGAGTTTTGGTTAGAATTGTTCCCAACTATTCCAGAAAGGCAAGGTGGGGAAATCAATCCACTGGCAGTTAAACTGAGAAAAGCAGAGTCATAAGTGATTTGCTGTAGAATCTTCTGTTAATTTTCATACCTGGCCACAAATCAAGAGATCTGATCACAGAAGTTTTTGTTTAGAGAGTCAAGGTCAACCAAACTAGTACAGCACCTGTGATGGGCAGGGCTTGGTTTTCAATGTGACAAAAGCTCACTTGTCTAAGACAGGCAGGGCAGAGATGTTTTATCCTTTTCAGAAAAGGTCTTTCAAAATGTCTGCGAGTGCTTCAGGATCTAAAATACCGACTTACTTCATTCACAAATGAAAAGGCTCATGGTTGAAAAGATCTAGAGATGGTCAGTCCCACAGGTGTTACTTTTCTCAATTTATCACTGCATGGTTAATGACTTACTTTCCCTTTTCCACTTCTCATTAATTCTTCGTTCAACAGTACCAATGTCAGGCAAAGCATCTGAGGAGCCATGTCGCCTTGCAGGAATTCTGTAAGACGGTAACTTCATATGAAGAGGAATAACATGTTGTTTCACAGAGCCTGGCATATGAAGCCACGCTCAGGTCCCACAGAACTTCACTGGTGTCAATACCAGGAGAAAAGGCTGGCCTATGCTTCGGTGTCAAGCTGCCCACAATTTCTATCAACGGCAGGGCAGAACCTCAGCAATGAAGAAAACAGCCAAGAATTGTATCCAAAATACTGTACTGCAATTCATTGCAAACAGTCAGGAAAGAACCTCCACACACCTGTAATAATGATGAGTCTATTACCCTGGGAGCACTCCAAGATGGTTCCATACGTCTGTATTTTTCAAAGTAGACCATCAGACACATTAGTGGTGGGATGGCAGGGTTAGGTTAATGGTTGGACTTGATGATCTTAAAAGTCTTTTCCAACCTAAACGATTCTATGATTCTAAGTAGAGAATTCCCAACCCTTTGAATGCTAGCATGCAGCAGAAAGACTGAGCCTCTGGAGCATGACCACATTTGACAGATAAAGACTATCTGCACTGGAGAGCTGCTAGCCTAGGTTTACATACTAAGGGGATGGGGGCAGGGAGGAGTGCTGCAAGCCTGAATGTGTGTCTGAGCGTGAGAGATGCACATCATCAGGGTGGAATAATTCAGGGCAATCTGCTACAACCATAATATGAAGAAAGCACTGACATGCCTCCTCCTGGTGTGATCAAGCCTGCTTAGAGCCCTATCACGACCATACCAGCAGAGCAGGTTTCGCCCTTTCTCTGAAGGGCAAGAGATGCTGTGTAGATAACACTCCCCCGGGCACATCCTCTGCCTCGAAGTGAGAAGACTATTTGCCCCTTTATGCAGTGCCTGCTGGGTTCTGCTGCGCAGTACCCTGAGGTCAGCATGCCAGCCATGCTCTGGGTCTAACTGGCCTGATTTTTCCTGCCATCTCTTCCCTCCCTGCCACGCTTCAGAAGTCTCAATAATAACCACACCAAAATGGAAAGCAAAATATCCTCCTGAAGATAGTTTAGACACATTTTAGATACTAATGGCAAGGGAGGCTGAGGGGAGACCTTATTGCCCTCTACAACTCCCAGAAAGGAGGTTGTAGCGAGGGGGGGGTGTTGGTCTCTTCTCCCAGGTAAGAAGTGATAGGACAAGAGGAAATGGCCTCAAGTTGTGCCAGGGGAGGTTTAGTTTGGATATTAGGAACAATTTCTTCACCGAAAGGGTTGTCAGGCACTGGAATGGGCTGCCCAGGGAAGCGGTTGAGTCCCCCATCCCTGGAGGTATTTGAAAGATGTGTAGATGTGGCACTTAGGGACATGGTTTAGTTGTGGACTCGTCAGTGTTAGGTTTACGGTTGGACTCGTCAGTGTTAGTTTTACAGTTGGACTCAATGATCTTAAAGGTCTTTTCCAACCTAAATGATTCTATGATTAACATCCAAAATTCACCTCTGTGGCTTCCAGTTTCCCTTCTCCCCACCAACGATCATCCTCTGTTTCTCCCCCCTCCCACCATTCCATAACCAACCCTGCAGGGCCAGGTTTTCCCTTTCTATCAGGCTCCTATCCTTTCACTCCTACCTTGGCTGGATATTCCTCTCCTCTCAGACCCCCATCTCTCTTATCCTTTACCTCCTCCGCTTTCCCTTGCTCTCACTTTCTCCTTGTTCTTCTCCAGAGCTACCTCAACGCTACCCTTCTCACAGCACTCAGTAGCAACTGCATTGATAAAATGTAAGCAAATTGTTAATCTTATTTGAATCTGTGATGCATCTAGGTTTGCAGCAGCTTCCAGGTGTTAGCTAATGCCTCACTCTTCAGATTTTTTTCCTCATCAACTCCTGCGCTATGAAACGGACAATTTACTTGCATGTATCTTTGTTCCTGCTTGCAAGATAGCTATATGCAAATGTGAACTCGCAGTTACTGGTGCAGGTTTCAGAATTTTGGGATTCTTTGTTCTTGGAACATATTTCTCTAGATGAACAAAACACTCAGGACAAACCCCTTCAGAGTATTTATAGTTGAATAAATTGTACAGTTCACTAGCAGCTACTCCCTATGGCATTCGGTAAATGTAAGCTAAGCAGCTTTATTTGCTGTACAGCAACCCTGTCTTGTTTGCCCTTTAATGGCTTTTTGGTGTGTGGCTTTTTTTCCTCCACCATCACTCAACAAATAATTTTAAGACAGAAAACAAAATTGACAATTCTTAAATGTCCCTGCTCCCAAATGGGACCTTCTCTTACTGTTATGTACACTTAACTGGCTCAAAAGCAGAAGGCAATTTTTGCTTTTGTTTACTAGAAAAACATATTAAATATGTCTTAAAGTTAAAAAAAAATAAAAATAATTTTTAAAAAGCAATAAAACCTACCAAGATCCTATCTTCAGGAAAAGGAGCAACTCCACTTTGGTACATGTTTTGGAAACGATCATGAGAAACTTACTCAACAAAGCTAGAAGTGAGACATTTTTGCAGGTGCATAACTGATGATTTGACAGAATGAATAGCAATTGAATAAATTGTACAGTTCACTAGCAGCTACTCCCTATGGCATTCGGTAAATGTAAGCTAAGCAGCTTTATTTGCTGTACAGCAACCCTGTCTTGTTTGCCCTTTAATGGCTTTTTGGTGTGTGGCTTTTTTTCCTCCACCATCACTCAACAAATAATTTTAAGACAGAAAACAAAATTGACAATTCTTAAATGTCCCTGCTCCCAAATGGGACCTTCTCTTACTGTTATGTACACTTAACTGGCTCAAAAGCAGAAGGCAATTTTTGCTTTTGTTTACTAGAAAAACATATTAAATATGTCTTAAAGTTAAAAAAAATAAAAATAATTTTTAAAAAGCAATAAAACCTACCAAGATCCTATCTTCAGGAAAAGGAGCAACTCCACTTTGGTACATGTTTTGGAAACGATCATGAGAAACTTACTCAACAAAGCTAGAAGTGAGACATTTTTGCAGGTGCATAACTGATGATTTGACAGAGACACTGAATGAATAGCAATTTTCCAGACGTTATGCACCTGAGTTCCCAGCTAGAACTGGCAATTGCATGCTTAACTGGGAACACACTTACGCAGTTAACATCTTTCCCACACAGAGCACAAAACCTTTTCTTTGCCTTAAAGCAACCACCGTTACTCACAAATAGGTCTGAGAATGCATACAAGCATAGAAGTAACTATTCAGAGTCACATATCTTATTTAAGCACTATGCGACTGATCTCAATTTCCCGGTGAATGTCTTTTCAGTAGAAAAAACTTGTAAAGGTCAGACCCTAGCATTATCAGACACCTCCTCTGGTTCAATGTCTTAAGTGCCCATCGCTCATCACCCGTCACCTCCATGTTGCAGATGCTGACCACTTCTTGGGGGGCTGGGGAGACAGGACTCTCCTGTCAGCATAGTAATTAAAGTAATGAAGGCAAATGCCTCCAAATCCACCTGGAGGAACAGCTATTTACAGTTACATATTTTCTTATATTCTGAAACATTTTTTAGTTCTCCCTTTCCGTTACCTATATTCTCCCAATCCATTACCTCTGTAGGTAAAAATTCAATATTAAACAGATGGCATCAACACATCTTATACTCCCCCACACAATTTCTCCAGAAGAAAACAAGTTTAACAATCAAGCAAAGAAACAAAATTAATGCAGAAAACACTGAGACAAAACCAGACTGATAACACAAATTGTAAGTTATTTGATTCTCATGTATTACTCCTCAGGTAAAAAACCCATGAATATATATTGCAGGTAATACTTTTGGAGCTTCTTTACATAGGATAAGTTTCCATATAAATAGGCAAGGACATTAGTGCGTATCACACTATTTCCTCATAACTGCCTTTTTTCTTCTAAGGATTCTTACCGTAGTTAGAAAGTATCTGTCTGCAATAGAGAACTGTGACTACCTACACTGAGCACAGCCACAGACTACCTACTGAACTACAAATTTACCCCTATTTGCCTCGCTGTAATTATTCTTCCCCAGCTAGAGAGAGGGGGGAAAAAAAGAACCAAAACTTATCTAAATCCCACCATCCCACAGAACAGGAAAAAGCCACCACACTTCCATTTCCAAAAGAAAAAATGTCATGGGGCTGAATACAGAGAAAAGAAATTGTTTTCATCAAATTCTCAGACTATGGAGAGTTTCAGGGATGGTGCTTCTAAAAACCATAGTTGATATTTAGCAGACATTCCATGTAATTTTGAAGAAAACTGATTAATATTGTCATGATCACTACCAGTCAGAAGTATTTCTGTAACGAGAACCAATATTCTCTGCTAATACGGTATTCAGATGAAGATGGAAGAGAGGTTGTCGAAAACAGGAGAAGAAACAAGGCCATACTGAAAGCACAAATATTCATATTCAAAATGTGTTGGGTACCGTATTTTGCAACCAAATTGCCTAGAGAGGAACTAAACAACAGCTCTGTCTCATCCAGTTCTTCTTAAGTACGTCTATTCACGCGCAAACACCAAGCTAGGGACTTCACTAAACGATGCCAAGTTCCTAAAAGTCATTATCTGAGAAGTACATCACTTTGGTTACTTTTTCCAGGAGAAAACATCCTCTTTACACATAATAGCAGAATAAATCCAGTGACGTTAACAGAATGCTTTTTGATTTGCACCGCAGTACCCATTTCTGACATGTAGCCCTTGTTGCCACTGGCATGTTTTAAGGACTTTTACTCTATCTAGAGATCTAATGCACAGTGGAATGAAAAGATAAGGACAATACACCAAAGATTTCCTAAAACATTTACCTAAGAACTAGTGATGAAAGACAGTTAGGTTTTCTTTATTGTGCCCATGCCTTTGTGCTCAATTCCAAGCCCTTCACTTACATCTAAGAAGAGAAAAAAACACCAGAGACAAGATTCCCCCTCCCCGAGGTAATTTCTGAAAGTGATTTTATTTAATTCATTGCATTAACGGAGAAACAGATCCCATTTTATAATAAAGTGCTGAGTCATTCTCACGTAAAATCAAAAACGATTTCCTATACTAAGCCTATTATCTGCAGTGCATCTGGCTGGTGTCAGACACAAACAATATTTATCACGTCAAACAGTAGGGTGTAGCTTCAGTTTTTGTTTTTAGTTTGTTTTTTGTCTGCCAGTTCACTAACAAAATACCCACCACCACCCCCCCAACCAGACTTTCTTTTTTTCTTTTGCAGCATCAAACATTTCCATCAGATGTATTATGAAACATACCTGGAGTCTTTACAATATCATTGAGCTGTGTTATGTTTCTAAATCAAACCAAGGAAACTCATTAGAGCTATTCAAAGAGTGCAAGAACAGTTCTTCAAAGAAGCATCAGTAAATTCTAAATATACATATGCTTACTTCAAAAGCTCTCAGGTTAACAGGAACTGGATCTTCAGAAATACTTCAGGATCTAAGCAATGTCAAGGAAAGATGAGAAAGACGAGAAAAGCAGCAAGGAGCTTTTTCTGAAAGGTGACAGGGAATCAGACTGAGCAACGCAAAATTTTCAGAATGAGGCCAGACAGCCAGGGAGGAGAGAGCTGCTCTCCCAGAGGTGAGAAAAAGGCAAAGATTGCCTTCTAGGACTTAGGCATCCTAAGCCCAGGTGTTTAGTTTTCATTACACCATACTGACGTAAAGATGACGAACAGGCTTCCCATGAGAGATTTGGTACTCTCCTATCAAGTTCATTAGTACCTGTCCAAATAGTCCTGATGTGAAATTGTGTCTTCAGTGCTTCATCAGTGTAATGCACTTAAAATATTCCTAAATAGACAATCAAAGGTGCTAGGTGTTTGGGTTTTTTTTTTGTTTGTGTGGGTTTGTTTGGGGGTTTTTGGGGGGGGAGGGGTGTGTCTTTGCTTGTAGGATTTTTTTGTATGCTGATTTCATTTAATCATACTCAATATTTTGATCCCTCCTCAGCCCATTTGCTAATTAAACTAACATTGCCTCAGTGACATCCCCGGTTTGCAGCAGCTTGTGCACTACAACAGGAGCCATTCACAGAAAGAGCCTGGCTCTTTCCAGGCTTCGATTACCAAACCATTACGTGTCTTACTGTTCCTCACAAAGCAAATCATGAAGAGAAACTGTGTTTTGTAACAGAGGCTGTAAGCCATGTTAGAACATCCTAACAATAGCCACCCACTTGGGGGGTTGGGGGGGGGGGGGGGAAGGGAAAAAAGTGTCTGCACAACTGCAGGAATACAGATGTTTGCATGCAGTTGTTCAATTTAATCTCCAGATGTGCAACCCTTGCCCTCTTCCCACTCGCCATAGATTACCTGTAAACCAAGATACTTACTGGGGGAAAGAACCTGTATTACACGTCCAAGTTACAAGTGGCTGAGTGCAACCACAGCAGTGACCCATTAATTTAGCTGACACTGCACTGAGCGGAGCAGTCTCCAGGACTTCGATTAAATCCTGATGGGAAGGAAAATACTTGTACAACAGGCTGTTCTGACTTGCAAACGTGAAAGTAGTCAAAGTAGTCAAACGTCGCCTTACAGCAAAGTACAAGAAGAAAGATGCAAGAGGCCCAGTTGCAATGCTGCTTTTATCACCCTAGGAAATTGGGCAAGTTTCAAAATTTGCATATATCCAAATGAGAAAATTACATCAAGATCTAAGGCTGAATTTGAGCTGACAATTAATCACCCGTTATTTCCCATTATTATTTCATCCTGTCTTTTGCAAATAGCTCAATGAATCATATTATCCTGCTGTACAAAATAACATACCTGCCATGAATCGTCACATGCAAAGTAATTGAAAATTGAATGTCTTCCCATACAAGAAAGAAGGTGTATGCATGGATACTGCTGCAAGTACTTAATCTCAATTAACTTTATACAATTTACAATTTATATAATTTTCTTCCTCCCATATTCATTAGCACTGATACCTTTTCCTTCAACTTTATTTTGACTGGTTTTTCATCCAATACCTCTAATAATCCCTGTAGGCACTACAGCATATATTGAAGTACAATCTGGGCTCTGCAGCACTATAGGCTGAGCCATACAAAGCCATTGTATCTTCAAAACATTGAGGGTGGAGGTGCATGTACCAAGGAATCTGAAAGCTCAGTAATGTATAAACAAGTACAGATGTTCTCTACCAAAGATTTACTGACCTACTAGAATGCACTCGAAATACAAGCGATAGTTATATAAATGGAGAACTGGTGATCCTCCACATCTGGCCCACCTTTCAACTTCACCATATAAGCATGCAGGTTCTCTTAGGAACCAATTTCAAGGACATGAGCCTAAAGTTCAAACCCATCTTGCACTTGCCTGTAGAAATCTTTCCCCTTTTTGTGATCTCCAGGCACAGGTATTAACTAACAGTTTCAAATATGGGACATTGTCCAAGCCCAAATGAAGTCAAAGAGCTTCCTTCCAGGCCCAGTGTAGGTACCATCTGCGAAGCCCAGAAGCAGCAAGCGTGCTGTAAATACTGACAGCGTAGGCTCCAAAGTCAACAGCAGTTTTGCTACTCATTTCAGAGGTGCATGACAAAATCCCACAGGTGCTATTATGATCCCCCAAAATTAAGGGAAGGTCATAACCTCTTGGTTTTTTTATTATTACTATTATTAACGACTGATCATCCAAAAGCACATTGCAGTGAACAGAAAATCACTTGAGCAGGTTTTCATGCATATGCATTTACATATTTAAAATTTCTACAGAGCTACTGGTGTCAAATGATATTACGCTATAATCCAAACTCAGATAATTTCAAATACTGGCACATGGGATGCAGTTAAGCATTCCAATAAAAATCTATGGTTGATCATGAGTATAGGCCTTCCTAATGAAGCTTATTTTACCCTTTTAATACGAAATACAGGCTCAGCTACTATGTAGTTAAGAATAAAACTCACATTTCTAGCTATAACAAATGTATGCATGCAACTATTTTATATATATACAAAATGCAAGGACACAAATCCTGATATTTTTGCTTAAGTTAGTTACTCTACTAATTCCAATTCTTGACTGTGGCCAGCTGGGAAGTGCTGAATTCAGTCCAGACTCTGCTGTTAATGATCACTCAGTGGCAGTGGTACTTTCTGTGATGCTCTCAGCAATTATGCGCCTGGTCTCAAATAGCTGCGTGTAACAATAACAGTTTCAGGGCCCTGCCCAGATTCTGCCTGGAAACTTTTACTCTTAAAAGAAGATTTCCCATAAGTGAAAGATTTGGCCAGGCAGGAAGATGACTCACTAATGGCCACCCTCATCAAAGCCCCAGTAAGAAAGATGACTGCATGCTAGGCGCACAAGAATACATAAATCTAAACTCACCTGAGCTAGCAAATTGCCAAAAAGTAAATAGCAGCTCCTTTGTTCAGCCTTAGCATCCCATAACAGGTCCTGTAATACAGCAGAGACCAGCAAGACTGTTCTTCCCCCATGGACAAGGGCTAACCACTTACTCCTCTACAACATCAGGAAAAAAGAGAAGCTGCCCGGAGCAGGTGTTGTTCTGCTGCATCACGAAGTTAGCAAATGATCAAAAAACCTAGCAGGTCAACTTCAGTCAGTAGCCCCTGCCATCAGCAGATCCAGAAACAACCTGATGGCTCTTGAGCCCTGACTCAGAAAAGCCACTACAGAACCCAAGCTGGCAGACCATGCCCTTGGAAAGGAGGAGAAAAACACTTCAAATTCAGCTGAATGCATCTCCTTGTTTTTTCCCCCCAAAGCACTTTTTTTAATATCCTCACCATCTTGGGTTGTCACCTTATATGCATGTACCAAATGCAACTGATGCTCAATTACAGTTATGTCAATTACATTGTAAAAATAAAGCTACAACCTTAATACCTGTGTCTATGTCATCCTACTCAGTGTGTCTAAACCAATGAAGCCATGGCTGTTGCAATCAGGAAGTCACATTTTTATTTTTCCCTAAATTAACACCGAGAAGTCCGATATCTCTCTTTCACACACACACTTAACTTCACCTTGTAAAACCTTCTTAGAACTGTTTGAGGGAATCTTCCCATCACCTGCCTGTATACTTACAGTAAAACTGCAGCAAGTTAGCTACCTAGGAAACCCTCTATCACACTACCAAGTCTGGCTGTAACCAGCCACATATACACATAAACGCACCAACACACACACCCACACCAACTACAGTGAAATCACTTTAACCGCTTCACATTTCAAAATCATTTAATTTCTTCTGGTGAAGGAGACTGTATCAATCACTGCTGGAAGCCCATTGACAGAATGCTTAGTTGACACTTGCTCAGTTGGATAAAAATGTAGAGACCAATAGAAGTTGAAAGTAGCACCATTCAGAACTTCATTGTCTAAGATCTCTTTTTCTTAGTCCCCCTAAATCACAGCAGTGCAAAGGTTTATGTTGCTCCAATTTGTCTATCAAACTATCAGATCTGTCTGAGACCATTTTAAGCTGTGCGTTGTTATAGTTACTAATACCTCATAGACAGATGAAGGGTTGCTTGTAAGCTGCAAACAAACAGTCATAAACCTTTATATGAATTTCTTGCAGTCATTTTAGTTCAAGTTGCTTGTCAGTTGTAGCATGAGGACTCAATTATCTACCACGCATTTTCTTATTCCTATAGGCATACTGTGCTCAGGACTCTTCTTTGAAGCTTCCCCAATGGATGTTAAGTGAAAGAAGCAAGCAAGCAGGAAGAAAATATATGGACCAGAGTCTGCCTGACGACTTCTAAATGATCATGTTTTGAAAAGAGAAGCAGAAAGCTTAGAGACATATATATTGCTTCTGGCAGTAGTGCTTCATTAAAAACACCAGAAGTGAAACAGGATCAATAATTTCTTACTGAAAAAGTAGGTCTTAAACATGAACTCTCCAGCCCCTTACTGAAAACCTTACCTTTAAAACTTCTACACTGTACATAAATGAAGCTTGGCTTCTGACAGAAGTGTAAAACAATGTAGGGTTACTTGAAAGTCCAACCCTCCCCAGCAGGGTTTGTTTGGTTTTTGTTGTGTATCCTTAGGTCTGTCAGGCTGCTTACTTCTTGTCTTTGCTCTGAATATGTTTCCTCTTCATCAGATTCCCTGCCACCACCACCTTTAACTAAACTCAAGGAAAAGCCCTTCATCCTTAATTTTCTCCTTCACCTCTGCATGTGATATTTTTCTTTGTTCATTGCTCTTTCGAGTTTTATACATTCAGCTGCAATCCCTTCAACAAGCCGCATTTTTTGAAGTCCAGAGTGGAATAGATTTGCATCCAGCCACAGAGCTAATTCTGCTAGCACAAGCATAAATCCTGCTTTAAAGATGTCCTACACCTGCAATGAACACAGCACTAGCTTAAAATTACAAGAGTCCAAGAAGCTTTGATACAGGACTTGAGAGAAAGAGTACCACTGCCCTATGGCTTTTATCACATTTGTTCATCAGTACCCTTCTCTCCATCCGCAGCTCTGCCACAATCACTTGCCAGTAGCCTTGAACTACATCTATCTGAAATCTTTATCCCGTGATCTTTTTCTTTCTTCACCTGGCTGCTTCTTTTTCTGAGCTGCACCAAGTAGAAGTGCATTTAAGAAAATCTTGAATTTATAGATCAAACTAAATATTTCTCTGTTAGTGTCTTAGAAGAAGTCCAACCATCTGCCTGTTTCCATTCTTTATATTAGTTAAATTGAAGGCGTAAACTAATTTCAGCCTTTAAAAAAAAAAAAAATCAGGTCCAGAGCATTCACTTTGTTTTGCTCACCAAGTATTATAACATACGATGCTGTAAATAAAATATTGATTTCCACATAAATTGACTGTAGTCTTTAAAAAAGATGTCATTATCTCCCTGTTTTGACTGGATTAATTTTTCTCAATAAATCTAGTATTTTAAAATGCCATGTACATTTTACAGTGATGTCTTGAAAAGGATTATTACCACATAGGGTTTAATTTCAATGAGGGTGTTGCATTACAGAGAGAGAGAGAAAGAAAGGAGAAAGGGCTGGTGAAGGAGGACACAGAAGAATATATTATCCAGAAGACATAATGAAGGTGGACTGAACTCACATACTAGGCATATAAACTTCAAAGCATGAAATGTGATTTCCAGTGATACATACTTTATATCTCTTCTTAGTTAAGCTGAATTTTCAGCCAAAAAACCCAAAATCAAAATGCAAAACAAAATTAAATGAGAGAGAAAGAAATAAACCAAACAGAATGTCAACTCTTCTCCTGAGCAGCTGCTGAAACAGTGGATTTAAGCTTTTCATATTGAAGGTCAGGATACAAATCATGCTGGATTAACAGATACTAAAACTTGAAATAATTCTAAACTGAGAAATTACACAAAGCACATATACTCTGAAATATCAAAATACATCTCCCACACACCTTATGCAACCCTGAATTTCTGGACAAATATCGATTAATTGTACTCCATCCACAATTGCTATTGAAACAATAGCAAGAGAAATTGTAGACAACACAAAATACTTTGAGAATCATCAGTAATGGCACACTTCATCTCTGGAACCACATCCTTAGCATCAATTAAGAGACAGATAAATAAGAAGTGAGAATGAAGCTGGATTTCAACACTTTTTTCTTTTTTAGGTTGTCCTACCTGTACGTCACTGAGGAAGGAAAGAAAAGGGAGCACAGGGATATGCTGTGCTGAAAAAGTGGCTTGGATGTTTGGTTTTGGTTTTCTTTGTGTTTTTTTTTTTTTTTCTTTAAATAGCTAGATACCTTGTTGGAATCACCTTTTTGGGTGGGCTGGTGTTGCCAAACCTCTTCTGTGTCAGTTTAGTGGGGCACGTGCAAAGAGACTTCATTAGCAGTACCTAAACAGCTTAAAAGTACAAAGCCATTATTTATTGGTGAGCACATGCACAGGACAGCAAGTTTAAGAGTTGCCAGGCTACTCACTACCCTGATAAAAGACTCCAAGGGGTTTTTCTGGCCAGGCAGACCCAAGCCCAAAGGACAGGGGTCAGCCTCTGGAGCTCCCTGGAGCAGATTCCCCATGCAGACAAGCTGTCATCCCCCACCACCTCTGCTGGCACCAAGGACCTGGCTGGCTCACAGCTACATCTGCTGACCTCCAACCAGCCTCTCCATTTCTTTACTTCATGTTTTTTTGCACTTTTCCACATTGGCTCTTTTCCTCTTGGTTCTTTGAGGTACTAACAATCCTTGTCTCTACAGGTCTGCCTCTGCCTGTAACTTTACCTTTTTTATTTATTTATTTTTATTCTTTTTACAGGCTTTCTCACAGCTCTTTCTCATAACTTCACAATTTTCTCATACATCTAAGCACAGGTTATGTAGCTGGGCTGTCTTGGAGCAAGACCTTGGATCTCTGGAAGAGACACAGCTGAACTGGGTAGTTCAGGAAGAAGTTACAGGGCAGATGCAGGCAGAGGGGGTTATAGTGTACAGAGAAATCGATACTACAGGACTAAATTTCTCTAACACTTGATCTTCAAATTTCAACATTTATTAAGTTCTGCAACTTTCTTGCTAGAACAATTTGCCACAAAAGACTGATACTCTCCCACCAGCACTGGAAGACTTTTGCCCTTCTGCAATTTCAGGAAAATATCAGAGCTTATAATGTTGTTTGTCACCTTGCCCTGATTGCTTATTACTGAAAAAGTAATCTTAGAAAAATTTTCTAGCAGTTAACTTACTAAACCCAGATGTTAGTGAAAGAGTTAAACATAAGGACTTTAGAAGAGCCTTTTTTTCTTCTCCTTATGACCCCATCATCTGATGGAAATTGGTTAAATCTTTACAGCATCTGGTTGGATTTGTTTGAAATCACATTCCTCTTCTTTTGTGATTTAACCTTTAGTTTATTCTTTAGTATTCCATTGCCCTTCTGTCCCATAAACCCACTTACCGTTGCACACCAAAGCTCTTGGGGTACCCTCACATGCTGTGCCATAAATCCCGTTTCTTGACAAGTAGACAGGATACTTTGGTTCCTCTTACTGAGACAGAACAAGTCTAATTCTGTGCATTAATGTATCCTTATATTTGAGAAGTTATTGTTTAAGTATTTCATGTACAAGTACCTCATTTCTTTATTCCCTGGAATGAAAGTCTGAATGATCTGAAGACTGAAATGCACAAAACGGGTCCAAAGCTAGAAAATAAATATAATACCATCTGAATAAATATAAAATTAAGTTTTACTCTTGAACTAGAGTGAAACTCATAACTCAGCTCTTCATCAGCTTCTTGGATTTTTTTCAGAAAGCAGGAATAACTTTTTGCATCATGAGAACTACATCTAAGTTTCTTAATTGCATGCACAGATACTCTGATGCAAAGTCAAACCAGTTTACCCACTTCAAAATAGACAACTTGATATTTCAAAGGCAGCCAAACTGAAATCCAAGTACATATGTACTTCTGGCAGTCCTAAGAAATTACAAAGAAAAGACCATAACTGAGATCTCAAACTGATGTATTTGCTCATACCAACACCCATGTGTATACTGAAATGTGCCTTTTCCCCTGAAAAGTCCATCCCTTTAAATGCTGTGAAGAGGTAACAGATTTGCCTGAGAGGCTCTCTTTTCCTGTTACCTATCTGGCTTTCAAAAGAAGAGTGATCAGGTGAAATAAACTTTATAATAAATGATGCTTTCTTCAACTCAGCCCCAGGCATTTATGCAATTTAAAATATCAAGATACATATCGGGAATCTTCCAGGATCAATAATCAGTTAAGAAAGAATATAAATATAACAAGAGTCAAAAAATGCTGCTTTCTGGCCAGAAATTAATACCTTCCCTTTATTTTCAACTTGAACTTCAGAGCTTAAAAGCCTTTAGCAAGGAGAAATATTTTTTTCTATAAGACTAATTGACAGATACACGAGTTACATTGCCAAAAGTGACAGAAACACTTCAGAGAGTCAGAATAGCAATGTACTTTTTTGAAAGGTACCCTGTCTGTGCACTCTAATACACAAACGAGGAAATTGCTGTTTTTATGTTCAACATGTGCTCACGAGCTTTACTAAATTTCAGCAGAAATTTATTTATTTTAACCTCTGTCATATTACTTGTTCAATAGCATGCGGGATTTAATTTTTCATCATATCAGCAGCCCTTTCAGAAAAACATTTTAAAAATGTATGTAATTACTACCCAAAATGCCTGTGATTTTGTTCCGATTCTCTTTCTGACCACTGCATGAGTGAATTAAAATTATATATCACAGCTATTCTTGCAAACCTACAATTAGTGTTTCAATTTTTAAGATAGTCTAGAGAGGTTTTTCAGAACTCAGATTTGTTATCATAGCTACAGAAAGATGGAAGTTTCCAGCTCCCCTGGCCATTACTCTGTAACAAAGATCCCCAAATGACATGGCGAAGTAAACTTCCAATTCATATGGGGTCATAGTTTCTCAGCTAGTAAGGGCTATCTGGATCTTACTTCAGTATGGTTTATGAACACAAAGGAAGAGATAGTATATGGCCTCATTTTTAGTTGCCCTTGAAGCTCAGAAACACTAAAGTTTAACTTCATGTTGTGTAAGTTATCACCTAAAACCTTCCAAGCAGCAAAACCTGCCAGTTAACCTCACCGGCAGCACTTCAGCGCTCCCCTTGCTATTGCTATTATCCTACATGTTTTAAGAAGGGAAAGTCAGGCTTTGCATCTTATAGTAAGACAGAATATAAACTATTTTAGAACTGGGCTTACTAGGTCATTTCTTTTGTACGAGGGTCAGCAGCACTAAAGCACTATTGGCAAGGAATAATTGTTTAGCTGTTCTTTCATCAAAAAAGCTCTTTGATATCAAGACTTCAGTTTCTGAAAAGGATAACAATGATTGCTAAATTACAAGAATATGAAAACAACTGCAAGACAAGTTTTCACAATTACACATTTCCCAGATGCAGCTGATAACTTTCAAATTTGAGACCATAATACCATGAAAAGTGCTTGGGCTAAAAGGTCTCACTCATATCACAAAGGAGTTAAAATTTCCCCAAGAAAGAAGTGATGACTACCAAAATGTTTTTTTTGCTAAACTCTTACAGTTCTTAACCCATCATCATCACTAGCAGATGATCCAATTGAACAGAAAACAGTTCGACCTGTGTTACTGCAAGCAGACTCTGCTACCTCGTTATACATTTAACCTCACACTAGGTTAAAACGAAACATTTGCATATTGTACCTCAGTCACTTTTACAGGACAAAACCAGGTAGATTTGTGAAGAAAATTTGTTCCTGTCTTTTAGCCAGTGCAGTAATTCACAATCATTGACAAAGACAGGAAAAGCTATTAACACACAGTTTTGGGATTAGTTTGGGGTTTTTTTAACAAAACTTTTTCAGAGTTCTGTTGCATTTTTTTTCCCCTGTTAACCTCTAACTTTTCCCAAAGTCACCATTTCCTATTTGGAGAAAGCAGCAGAAGCCAGAAAAGAATTATTGTTCCCCATTAACAGGCCTATCTCAATAAACACTGATCACTCCACTTCAATAGCTTCCTGAGGCTCACAGAGCTGGAAATGTCAATGAGCATTGAGAAAGCAGAACTAGACCAATGAAGGGAAAAGGAATTTGTGAAGGTGAGTATCACCCATGCTCATCTCCTATCTCGGCTCTGCGGAAGACTTAGGTGACTCCAAAAAAGAAACAGCAACAGCCAGTGTGTAATCAGGACACTGCCTATGGCAGCCAAAATAAATTGAGGAAAATAAACCCTAATTCCATCAAGGTCAGGTTCACAAAGAAATGGAGAGATTTAAACATGATTTCAATATACTTAATCTCAAGACAAATTAAATAATGAGTAGAATCTAAGCTCCACTACCAGGATGAGGAGAGATGCAGAGAATTTCAGGTTCAGAAAGCCTGTAACTTTCTGCCAGTCAGGTGCTTAAACTACTTTCTACCTAAAAAAAAAGAAAATAAGCTCACTACTCTTCTTTTAAAATATCTTCAGTAGGAAGAGGACTCGTACCAAACACGAGACACCAAGATTCAGTTTCCTCCTCTAGCTTTCAGTCTTCTGGACTGAAATACAGTCTCAGGAATAAATCACTACAGACTTAAACTTTTTAAATTACTCACTATCCAAAAAAGAACTGCAAAGCTCATAGGCCATTTGAAGTGGACACGGTCATCTAGACTTTGTCATTGTCTTTACCTTATCTGTGAGTATGCCGGAGTGTGCATCCTGCACTGCTTTTGCGTGTTAAATTGAAGAAGTAATGGCCAATATACAGGTAGAGACCAAAACAGATGCACAGAAAATGGCTCAATATCTGTCAATAGAGATTCATGTGTGATGGTTGTGTCTGTTTTAACTTACCTAAAGAGACCACTCACTTCTCAAAGACACTTTTCTACTGAGATTAAATTGTTGACATACCAGACTTTCACAGCAGTTATTTACTGGGGAGCAGGATTTGAAAGATTTTCTCTGTTTTCTACTGATAACATAACTGAAACCAAAATAACTTTCCTTTTTAATTTTACAGTCACACAGAGTTAAACAGTTTCTCCTTTGTTGCCGGGATGGCATCGACATGCTTCATTTTTACACGACTTCCAATTTGTTTTTATTACAAAGCCCGTAATACTGTTAATTTTCTCTCACTTTGTAAAAGCCAATGCTATTCAGATTATTCCCATACTGCAACTTTCAGTACAGCATTTTAATGACATATTCATAATTTTATGAGTGTCATAATTGGCAGCGAATACCACAAATGACATGGAAAACCAAGGAATTCTTGTCTATTTTTCAGCTCAGTTTTAACTGTCTCACCAGAAGTTATGGGAAATAACTGAAGTCTTCCACTGCAAATAGGCCTACCACTTTCTTTAGTTCTTAAACCTGCATCTCATATTTTATCTTGCCAGAAACAAAATGCCAATAATTCAGAGGGAAGAGCTCTCAATAGTGAACACATTCATATATATAATTTTCATTTTAAAAAAACAACCAAACAAACGACAACTTTAATTTAAGTGCACCCTGTAAATGCAGAATCTCAAGATGAGCATAAGTTTAGCCGCACCACTACAGTCAACAGGCTTTGGAATCTAATCAATGCTGTCTCCTATGAGTGGTGAAGTGAATAATTGCAGGTGCCCTACTGTAGTCAAAAACATCATTTGCAGATTCATTTTATCCTTCTCTGGAATAACACAGCAAGTAAATCTCCATCAAGTCACCCAGTAACGCTTTCCAACTTTTTTTAGCCCTTGCAGCCCCAGGTGAAAGAATCAATTTAACAACAAAGCACTCCATCTGACTGGGAAATGATTGCCTCATTGATTTTTTATCACTTCATAATATCACACCAATATTTCTTAAAGAAAATTTACTAAGCCTTGGAATGGCAAAGTGCACTAGGCTCAGCCAGGTGTGCAATTCTATTGACATCTTGGGTGTTTGAGGTTCAGATTAGAGAGACTTATTTTTCTAAATAAGATAACCTCTCACAGAAAATAATTAAGATCTCATTTTGCTAGTCTCACATCTTACATGTGTCATTTTAGTTTGTGATCCCTATATCCTTAATACTCTAATCACTGCCCAGAAAAATTTCCCGTGATAACAGGTCTCCTAAGCTTTTCAAGCTTGAAGTAGCAGCTTAAACAGGTATAGAAAAGAAATGTCAACTTTATTTTGAAAAGCGAACCACCGCATCCCCTTACAGCTTTACCTTTCCCCTCTTTGGGCAGCCCAGCTCAGGACTCATTCATGCAGTATCCCACCTCAATAGGATTTTGTTTTGAAAAGGCACAAAACCTTTCTCGTAGTAATGCCTACCAGATCTCCTAATGGAAATCTTGACTAGGAAGCCACTGAGCAATCAGCACAGAGCAGAGGTGGAAGTCAAGAGAAATAGGTTCTAAATCTATCATAATCAACTTCAAGAGGGCCAATTCTCTTGCTCTCTAGTTATCAGAAAGGAAATGACACCTTATCCCCCATTTATTAAATTATTAGAAGGCATTCAGCCACAGCTGCCTAACAGACTACTTCCAAGCACAGCTGTAACTTGTTACTGTCCTATGCTGTCAAAGGAGCTATCAAAAGTCTGCTTTGCAAGAAGCCCGAGTGACTCTCATTCATCTCAGCTCCTTTAAGAGATTAATCGAGAGCTCATTACTTTTATTACTTTGTTCGTAGTTAAGAGGGCCTGTGCTACTGAAACAAGTTATTGTGGGAAGTTTGGATCTACAGCTGAACCATCTCACTGTTGGAAAACATTATGTTCTGAGTAATTAATTGCCTCCAGTTCTGCTATTAGGAATTCATTTCTGAGAGTGTAAACCTCTGATAAAAGAAAAGAAATAAAAAAAAAGTACCACATGAACAAAATGCCACGAGAGTGTACTACAGAAGGTCCCTAAAATGTCCGTCCTTAGCCATTCAGAAATACTAATAAAAATCCACAGCAAATTCAAAATTGTTTCTGTTACTTATAAATACACACACATGTATGTATATGTCTGTCTCGCTATCCGAAGTTATTAACAGTCCTGATCTAGAAACTGTGTGTCTGCTAACAAGGTTGAAACATTGGTACAAAACTAAATTATTTTAAATTACACAAACACATAAAATAGCTCAGAAGATGGACTTTTGAGAAAGCAGAGGGCAGATTTTCATTATTTATAAACAATAAAAGTTTTATTAAAAACTTGACTGTATCAATTTAAGGAATGCATTCTGACAACAATGATTAATTTTTAGAGAGCTCCCAGTAAGCCAAACAAATTACATATTGGACGCTTACCAGAACAGTTTCTACAAAAGATTACTGTCCCTTTAGAATAACCCATTCATAATTGTCATTATCATCCTACTAATACAAAATTGCCAGTCTCTTGACCATTCTCCTCTTAAGCCTCCAAGGTTTTCCTGAAAATTCAACATTATAATCCATTTACTTGAAACGGATTTTTCTGTTTAAGGTCTGTCCAAAAGCTTGTGAAAATAAGATCGGAAAAATAAACGCTATCTAAGCTCTCTAATAAAATCATACTTCCATTTGTTCTCATGATAGCCTGCAGAAGCACTGTATTAAAATTTAACCTATCAATGTTTCCAGTAGGGTTTACCAAAGTAAACAGACGTTATCCTCATGTGCTAACTGCAAACTACTCTTCCCTTCTTGTAAAATTAATGAGACAAAGGCTCAGTGTCTCTCCTCTCACCCCTCGCCTTAACAGAAAGCAATTTTCTTCGTGTTTCTGGATCTGATAAACATCTAATAATGAAAACACTCATTTGTTCTGAGCTGCTTTTTAGCTGAGCAGGTATACACACAACCAGCCCAATTAGAATAAAAAAGCCTGTGTTAAAATCTCAATATGAGTGCCACATTAATAATAAGCACATTCTCACAAAACGTAGAGGAGCAGTTCCCATGGCAACCATAAGTCTCACTGCACATCTCTTAAAGTAGGGCCTTTCTTCACATAAGCGTCAAAAGCACAGAGAACTTGCCAACAATTTGTATGGTATGTATTTATATGGGTGTATATGCACCCCCTATTGCATTAGTATGAATCTTACGAACTACAATTAATGCCACAGTTGTTCTCTCCCCCACTAGCACTGAAAAAAGCCACTATGGAAAATTGTTTATCGTGTTATACACCATTGCTCAAATATTTTGACATGCCTGTCATGACTGTGTGACCTTCAAACCACAGACACTCTTTAAACATCCCCTGATGCCAGTTAAAAGGGTCAGAGTCAAGATTTCAGAGTAGCTGCTAATACTGCATGGTCTGTCATCTTTGTAAATACAGCTTCATGGTTCATACTTCACTAATACTGGTTCGGGTTCCTAAGAACCTTCCTGCTTTCTCCTGTCAACTTATTTTCTCTTTGACAAAACAGTACTTCAATTAGTATTTAATCAAAAAACATACATCTCTCGAGCCTTTCACCATCACTCTGACAGCCCAGACCTCACCCTTGGAGCAAGAACTCTTTGGTTTGCTACTCTACCCTCATTTCACTGCTAAATTTTTCCTTTCTCTACTGCTGTCGCCGCCCCCCCAGTGCCCTTTCCAGCCTGCTACAGAAAGCAGAAGAAATATTCATGCTACTGTCTGAAATATACTTTGCGATCTCCATCGTGCAGCTGAAAATGCTGGAAAAAGCTTCAAGAGGTAACAACACACATCTGGGTCAGGTTCAAAACCCAAAACGTAGGACTGGACCAACTGCTCCAAACGCTTTCCTACTCCTGACTAAATATCTCCTTTGGCAACCTCTTAATTCATCCAAGACAGAAACCTGCCTATGAGATTACCTACGTTAGGCATATGATACATTATTGCAGTCTCAGAGCTTTCATCCCAGGTTGCATCTTTTATAAATACTGATGCTCCAGGGAAACCTTGAGTTATCTCTCATCTGCATGAGCAAATTTTGAGAAGTTTTACTATGCAGTTATGTTCCAGTGCTTTTCCAAAGTCTACACAAAAAGATGGACCTTACCTAACCCTAAAATCTTATGACTCCATTCTAAAAGAAGTGAAATGAAGTACACTATTCTTTAGGACATCTGGAAAGTCTCACTATGGGATTCATTTAAAGTGCTAACAGCGATGATGCACGTACCAGAAAAATCACCCTTTTAAGTCTGTTCCCAAATGAAAGTCTAAGAAACAAACCAACCCCCTCAATTCAGAATGACATACAGACCAAATCTGACTCACTAGATATTCTGAAGTGCTAGAAGACTCTAGTGTTTAGTTCTAATGTTGAAAACACGTACACAGATGTACATTGTAAGTCTGACCCTGAAGTGAATTATCTGCATTGCAGATATGAATAAAGTCATGCTTTTGAGAACTGTGTGGTATATGTATTTCACCAGCTATGTCTTAAACTAAGAGTAAATAACTCAGTGAAGCTCACATTACCAAATCATTGCAACAATAGCGTAAAATACCACACGGAAATGTCTTTAAACTAGTAAAACACAGTTTATTTCAAGATAGGCATATGAAAAAAGCTCTTCAAAACAGCTTTCACTCCTAACTTGAAGTTGATCACAACAGAAGTTCAATATTTAATATAAATCATCCAGAAACTCTAAACAGTTGAAACTTAATAGGCAGGCACTATGGTACAGTAATAAGGTACTAAAAGGGAAGGAACAAGATTTGCCTTCTGTGTTTCACTTCTCTGAGTCTTATTTTTCCTAACAGTGAAAGGAAGCACATTTGAAAAAAGGTAGATGAAGTTCTCTGTGAGAGGACTTTACGGACCCTGAATGTGCTGTCACTGTGACAGACTGAGAAGCCTGCAGCTGGTCACCATCACCTGTCCAGTGCTCCCTTCACTTGCCAATTACCAGTTAAGCAGGCTCCTTCCTCACTCCCAAACCTCTTACATGTAATATTTCTAAGTTTGCCTTCATAGCTAACTATCCATCTACTGCCCCATACAGCTCTGCAGACTTCCGCAGATCATCATCTTGCCTTATGGAGAAATACCAACAAAGCTAGCATATTCAATACCTAGTTTATCCCAGGCAACTCTGGCTCCCATTTTCAGTTTCCAGCCATCTCGAGTTCTTTTTCTAGAAAAAGGAAACAATTGTGTGCACATGTTCTCCTGAGCAACGTGTAAGATATTCTGATGACTAGAAAGAGCTCTTGGAACATGTTTTAAAGTCTGAAGTACCCTTACTGATCCAGTCTGCGTTCATGGCCACACAAGGACTTGAGTAGTGCCTTCTGGATGACCAGCAAATCCCAAGCACTGCAGAACTTCAGTCTAGACGTTCACTCAGAAACACACCCTTTCATCACATTTATTATAACCTCTTCTGTCTACAAGCTCATCTTAGAGTTTAGGGCCTGTCAAAAATAGAAAATGTGGGATCATCAGAAAAATAAACAGCTGCAAAAACAGTGCAGCATTTTCCACCATAAGTATAAAGTCAAACAAGTTGGTTCCCCTGGGCAAAAACTCAAAACTTTTTCCATCCACTGGCCTGAAAATAAACAGCAATACCACTAGCACTTTGGATAACAGCATGCTGTGGATCTTCACACCTCTGCATGCTCATTAATGCATCCTCAAAAAGCATTCAGATACAGAAGTATGACCAAACATTCTTACTCGATTATGAAAAAAGTATCTGGTGAATGTCTGACTTTCCAAACTGTTTATTGTTAGAATCATAGCCTTAGTCAACAGAAATGGAAGAAGTCTTCTAGGATACATTAGAAGACAGATTTATATAAATAAGAGTGCAAATCATCACTCCTAACATCTGTGCTCTTACGAAGTTGAAAATGACAATTTATAAACCATACCATATCACACAAAGCTTACGAAAAACAACAAAAAAGAAGATTTTCAGGGAGTGAGCTTCACTTGAAGAATTTTGGAATTGTGCAAGTTATCAGCACAAAATACAAAGGATGACAAAAACGTTACTGGTTTTCTGAAATGAGTAACAGAAGTGATTCCAAACAAGGAGGAGTAACAGAAATAGGAAAGTAAATCTTGAAGAAAAAGAAAAAAAAAATAAATTTTTCTATTTACAGTTAAAGACCTTCAGAAATGGCAGATGAAAGATAACGGACATATAAAGCAGTTGTGCTCATAATTAATTTGCATTTCTAATATAGCAGAATATGTATACTAGGCAAATATTAAGAGATATTGCCAAACAAAGTGCATACATTGCCTAAAAGAACACTCAGATACAGATTTTCTGCTTGTCGTCTTTATTTTTTTTTTCTAAGCTATTATCCCTCATTTACTTCTTTCTTATCATTCTTCTCTGTGTAATTTCCCCCATCTACCAACCATCTTTTTTTTTTTTTCTTTCTGTATATGTTATTTTTTTACTTTCTCCACTGTTAACCAGGTAAAAACATTTGGAAAATAAATAATGATACAAGATGTTCCTGTAGTGAATGTCATAGGAGGATTACAAAGTTGTTCATTAAATTTAATTAAACTTACAATTAAACTACAATAACAAGTTTAAAGATGGAAAAAATGAAACTCAGAGAAGATAGGGTCTGTCTGTAGCTCCTGAAAGAGAAAAAAAACATTTGATGTGTTGATTTGAGCTGCTGATGCCTCAAAATTTCCACTGTTCTGCAAATTCACTGCTTGCTTCCCTCCTGCACACTCAGCTGAGCACCAGCATTCTTGTAACGTAATGCGCATACAGACTGAGGCTGTGCAGGACTGGACCACAAACCAAAGGCACATACTGAGGGAACTAATTCTGAGTAAGGTGGTCTTAATTTACTAACAGAATTGAGAAAGGTATAGGATACATCATGCATTAAAGGTAATGTTCTCTGATCAGGAGAGCTGTAAGAGCACCATAACGCTGAGGGCTTCCAGGCAGGCTCTGCAGGGGTGGAGTGCCTGAGACCAGAGCTCAGTGTGGAAACTTCTGCTGCCTAATTCACACTTAGTCATACCTGCATAGTCACAATGACCTGAACAACAGCTTGGCTGGCACATAACAGTCTAGAAAGCTGAGAACCTATCATTATAGATAAAATTAGAAGCGGAAATAAGATGCTTCTAAAGGTTCAAATATGTCTGATCCAAGCATTTGATCTGGAAATTTCTCCATGTTCTATTTTAATTTATTTTATATCAATTCAGATTAAAAAAAATTTCCTTAAAAACTCAAGCTGCAGAAACTTAGCACACGCTTTTTGGATTGACTGAGTGGTATGTTTTCAAACAGGAAAGTGAAGAGCCATTGAAGCTATGCAAACTGGTGAAGAGTTATGGAAATCATTGTGAGCTGTACCGTGAAACCTCAAATAATAATACATTTAAGACTCAATGACATGAGCCTCATAAGACACATCAACTAGATCTTATTAAAAGGGGGATGATATTCACTTTATGCATAATCAGTATTGACACTTGGTCAGAAGAAACTCGCAGTAATGGGAGATTTTATCCAAAGGAGGGCTACAATCAGATAGACATTTCTTCTAAACATGAAACTAAGAAAAAAGGAAAAACTCATTTTTTATTTTTTAATGGGTTTAAAAGGAAAAAAAACAGGTAAAGCTTTCTACACTATAGCACAAAAGATTATTTACCTCTTCGAATATTCAAATATTATTCTGTAAAATTAGCAATTAATTGTGACTCATCCAGAAAACACAAAAGATTCAAATAAGAACCATGACTGAACCCATGGTTGACTTCAAAATCAAAATTGGGATGTCTTCTTTCCCTGACCTTTGCATTCTGTTGCCATGTCTTATAGCATCTCGATTAATGTCATTCATAAATGAAGGAAGGAACCATGTCTATAAGCAAGAGTCATATCTTGTAAGGACTGTATGTTTGACTTGCAAGCAAAAGTGAAATCGAGCTTTGCTTTTTCTGTATAATTAGCCCATTGATTTTCCAGGAAATATCATTCATCTAGTTGCATCCTGTCCATGTCCTCTTAGCCAGAAGTGTAATTAAAAAGCCATTTCCCTCAGGTACTGGTAAAATTAAATGGAACATGGGACCTCACAACACAGGACATTTCCCAAAGCTAGCAGGTAGCAAGGAGAGGTTAAATCTTTTTAATGCTCTGAATATTACAGGTCAAATCAATTCCTAAGGTAGCTGTGTGGAAGTCACAGTAATTTGCCTCAAGGGTAGACTTACAGAAGATATAGGACTGTCTTAGTGTGTATGATTTCCTGAATTGCAAAGCAATGACTGACACACTGCAAGTTTACAACTCTGAAACTTTTCAAATGGGTGTTTGTTGCTCTGGCAGAAGAAAACAGCACTTGTTACTCCAATAAATGTGTCACTGCTATGGCCTCTAACAAGTCTCTAATTAATATATTTAACTATAACAATGCACAATCTGAAATACATCTGCTTAGTGTTTACTGTGATGCTTAAAATTTCTTAACAGTCATGAGAATAGACAGGACTACAAATAAAAAGGCAGCATTAATACTATTAAAATTAGGGGAGAATACATGACGCTGACAGGGCGGAAAGCTGCCTAAATTCACGTCTTCAGTCAACCTGCAAGTGATATGGCACCTGAAGTGACACCAACTTATAGTGAGAGTTTGTGTAGCTCATGTTCAGCATTAACTCTGTTGATTTTCTAAGGTCTATGTTTTCTGGAATCCAATTGATATTTCATTGCAAGGCTTTCTCCTTGGAAATTGGGATTTTGATGCTAAATATTAATGTACTCAGTCTCTCTCAAAGTTTGCGGTCAAGGTCAGAAAGCCTTAATAATCTCTTTTAATAAGCTATGATGTTTGCTAAGAGAAAAGTAACAGCATTTATTATATTTCCAGCACCTGTAATCCATGTCCCTTACACACTTACCCTATCTCATACAGGTTTGTCTGAAATGGTGCTGAAAAAGTGAACATCATGTTCCACAAAATACTGCACCGGTGATGTATGCGACAGCTTTATAATATCTTCAGCATTTGTCTCTATTCTTCCTTAAGGCAGTTTTTATGGTTGCTCAACACTTAACTAGATGTTTTTATCGGAGCAGTGACAATGATGTCTAACTTCTGGGGAGTGCAGGAGGTCCCTGACTTGTTACCTTTGATTAGAGCTTCTTAATGCATCAGAGTTCTTGTATCGTTATTTTGGAGCTATCTAAAGTAAATCAGTAAAACAAGTTAATTTCCAAATATTATAGATCTTTCCCAAAATTCCTGTCCATTAACTAGTATTCAAGATACAACCTGAAGGAAAAAACTGTTTCAAGATGTTTTTCCAGACATTTAACTATCACCATATTTTTGAGAGCTGTTTAAAATTTCTTTTTCAGCTCTCAGAAGTTGAACAAGTATACAACCATTCACGTATGAAGAGATAAAAATGTTCCAATTAAATATCATTCCAACAGCTTTCCTGGTAGATTTGGTGCAGTGTCTGACATGTCTCACCTTGACCACACACTGTATTACGCCTCACTGATGCCTCTCCCTACAGCTCATTTTTTGTAATATGGCATGTACTGCAATTAGATGCCTGAGTTCATATGTCCATCTGTTTTCTGGTGCTCTGCCTTCCATTTCATGTGATTTCTTTTCTCCATTGGTACAAGCTGCTCTCTCATCTAGAGAACAGAGATATTTAATGCCACTTCCTTTCCAATTTGCACCAAGATTCCTCAGAGTGTATTTTTGTATTGTCATCAAAGGCTAGGTTACATTTGTGCCAAATATGAACTACATGCACATTACACAGCATTACACAGGTAATATGCTACAAAGCAGATGCTTCTGCCTGCTTCCTTGTGCATTCCACCATCAAAATTTCAGTCAGTGTAACCCAGAGTAAGCACACAGAAATATGGCCCTATCCAACATTCAGTCCGCTTCAGGCATCCTAAAGTAAGAATGTACATAGATTGACTTATCTGTAACAGTTACGATGAATTCTGTCAAACTGGTGTCAGCGGTCTGAGACAATCACATCTAAGTTTCAGATGTGCAGTGTCACCGGGGAAGACTAACAATAGGAACGAACAGCAGAAAAGATAAGTATCCTCCTGTTCTGCTGAAGGACGTTTGTGCAGAATCTGTAGTATTTTATATGGTACTTCAATAGTTTGTACATAGGATGTATACAAAATTTGGTAGAAATGCTTATAGAAACTAAAAATATAAAGTCTAAAAATTAAAATTGGTAATCTATGTCATTCTTAAAATGAGTTAAAAGTGTAGTTTTCGGTGCTACATCCGCTCTAAAACCTTTCTGCCAAACAAGAAAAACTACGAGTAACACGACAGGCTCTGACTAACTGGCTTTTATGATATACAAAAAACTATCAAATTAAAAACAATACCTGTACAGAATCTGTCTCTCAGTAAAACCAGTATAAATACAAAGATAAGAATTTGTCCTTAGTTATCTAATTTACAAGTCCCTGATTTAAAGGAAAAGGTTTAAATGTGGTACAAAACTGCCTGAGTAAATGACAGGCATCCTTGGACTGCATCCAGGGGCAGCAGGCGCATCTGGGAAAGTGGAAGTCAAAGAGTATTAGTTATATCAGAGGATTTTTTTTTTTAAATAAAGTGACTTACAAATCTCAGTGGATTTTTATTTCAGATAGCTATAAAGAAAAGCAGAAAAGTCTTTCAGAACTGTGCAATTCATGTCAAGTTCTGTCTGGCTGAGATGCATTAATCGGGTATTAGTCAGCTGAAGAGTTCCAAACAGTTTAACCTAGCGTCAGTAACAACCAAAGGAAGGTTCCCATGCTTTGCCAGTGAAAGTGCCTGCTAAGAAATAAATGCAAAGAATGCTAATAATCTATGAATGTATTTATTTTCTCTTACGTATACCTGTATCACATCCCTTAAAGTGCCTACCATGAGACAGAGTGAAACCTTGGCAGGATGAAAGAGCAAGAGGAGTACAGGACCGGGGAAACCACACAAAAGTAAAATTCTGGTCCCGGTCGTATTAATTTAAATGCTTTTTTGCCTCTAATAGGATCAATTCCTTTCACTCTAGTAAGTTTGCAAGAGTGAAAGAGCTACCAATTTCTCCCTTCCCAGCTGCTCAGTCTGTTATATACACATGTATATTCCTCATTCGGTGATTTTCTATTACACCACTTTGCTCTTTGTCTTCTGAAAAGATTTCTTTTCCTAAAGCGTGATATAGAATATCTCACAGCTCACAGCTAAATATTTTTCTCTAATATGATTTGCTAACAGTCTTTTCAACAGGACTTTTCCATTGCTGTTGCTGAAGGAAGAACATTTTGCCTCAAAAATGCCTCTGTTTTTCAGTCTGCTATTGGACTGACCACCATATAAAAGAAATCTGAAATTGAAGAAACTAGAAAGCTTCCAACACGAAGAATATTAAGAAATACATTTGAATATTTGGATATTCTATGAGAAGGCACATCTTAATGTCAAATTTACATAATCTGACTAAAAATAAAGGTAAGTAAAAGTCATCTTTTATCTGATCTTTTTATTGACCTTCAAGCAGTGATGTAGAAACAGTAAAAACTTCATGGCACTATTTAAATGAAGGTGAGCTGAATGCATAAAACCTTATGATAATCAGTTACTGTGAAAAAAACATTCAACCGCAGTCTTCCTGGTAGTGCTTACCTAAACTTTTTCCTCATCTTAGTGTATTTAGATTTTTGGGATGAGTTTGCTGACAGTTGAGTGCCCATCTGAATAGGACCTTATTTCTTGCTTGGTCCTTGAGATCTTTAAGAATTGAGGTAAATAAAGAAAACTGTGTCCAGTTCTGGGCTCCCCAGTTCAAGAAAGATGAGGAACTCCTAGAGTTCAGAGGAGAGCAACAAGGATCATTAGGGGTCTGGAGCATCTCCCCTATGAGGAAAGGCTGAGGGAGCTGGGCTTGTTCAGCCTGAAGAAGAGAAGACTGAAAGGGGACCTAATAAACATGTACAAATATCCACAAGGGTGGATGTCACGAGGACGGAACCAGACTCTTCTCAGTGGTGCCCAGCGGCAGGACAAGGGGCAATGGGCACAAACTGAAACATAAGAGGTTTCAGTTGCATAGGAGGAAGAACTTCTTTACTTTAAGGGTGACAGAGCACTGGAACAGGCTGCCCAGGGGGGTTGTGGAGTCTCCTTCTCTGGAGATATTCAAAGCCTGCCTGGACAATGTCTTGTGCAACCTGCTCTAGGTGAGCCTGCTTTAGCAGGAGGAGGAGGACTAGATGATCTCCCAAGGTCCCTTCCAACCCTTGCCATTCTGTGATTCTGTGATAATTACTACTGAAGAAGCTCAGTATGTCTCATTTGAACGATTTACTAGTGACATCAGTGAATTTCACTGTCTGAGGATCATGGATCACTGCAGCCTAGGAGTAGAGTATTTTGTCACTGCACATGTATACAAAAAGGTTGAACCTGGGCAAGTGGGATACCCTGACTGCAAAACCTCTCTGACTATCAGCATTCTGCACCACTCTTAAAGGTACATGTTAGTCTGTAGGATGTATGGCCGCACATTTGTGTGCATAAATCTTCTGTTCCAAGAGAAAAGTAAATCTCCCTAACAAATTCTTCAGCAAGGACAGACTGAAGTTATGGGAAAGACAAATCTGTCTGCTGAATGGAATACAGTTTTTCTAGTGCAAACTTCTTTTTATTTATAAGTCTATAAAACCTGTCCTACAGGGAAATCCACCCGGCATTAGACTACTACTCTCTTGAAAAAGAACTGCCATAAACATGCAAGAGTGTAAGAAGCATTAGCTCTGAGATACTACCAGTACTATTCTCAGAGTTAGGAATTATTTTACTATAACCAAATAGTACTAGATAAATGAGAACATCAGTGGGATGTTATTTTGGGTGGTCAGAACACTGAGAGGCTGAGGCTTAATTCATTTGAGCTAAATTAGTGCACCAAATACGTATTTTTGCTAAACATTTCCCATGTCAAATCTTTCCTCTTAAAAAGAATAAAACCCACAAAAAGTGCGTTCTTTTTGTGCTTACAGCAGCACATATAGCAGAGTGGGAAGGGCATTCTTATCCTTCTCAGCCTTATCACACTTTTACTAGTAAAACATCTGCTAAGCCTCCAGCATAAAAAATGTCGATTGATAATGCCTTGTTGAGCTCCTTAACTTAATAAGCTTATTGTTTATAAATTGTCTAAAACAGCGTAATCCATGAACTGATCACCAGTGAGCACTTAGTCCGCAAAACTACTATGTCTCTTTCTGATCATGTGTATGGTCACAGTGAAAATACCTGGACTAGTCAATACTGAAAGGATGTTCTAGCATTACCATTATCATCTAATTCAGAAACCACAGGAGGATGTTCTCCACTCATGATGGTGATAACACCTATATAGTCTTTCAGGCTGCTTTTGCATTCTTGTATGATGAACAACACAGATCCCTGGTCACCTGGGATGGCATCAATGCCTTAGATTTTCTGTGAAAAGCAAGCAACGTGCAACAGCAGCAGGGGCAAGAATAGAGGACTTGTGCACACTGCAGGATCAGGACACTGCTGGATGCACATCTGGACTCCGATTGGCGTGAAATAATTTGTGAAATGCTCTGAAAGATATAGTATGAAGGTCTGCCAACTTGTCTTTCTTTCAAGTAGGTATCCCAGAAACGTCTACTTCCTTAACAACAAAAATAATCTGACAACTATGTTACATATCAAACCAATTTATAAGTAATTGTAAAGGCAGTATAGATACACGAGGTTGACTGAGAAGATCAGGAAAAAAGCATAAAAATAACTAAGTGAAGTAACTTTGATATCCCATTTTCACTGCATTTTATGGATACTATAGATATACACATCAATAGAGATGTGTTCTTTCTTTAGCTAAACAGTAACTTCTCAGCTACATTTTCAGGCATTTGGTCTGTACAATAATACAGTCCAAATACAAATATAGTATCCTGGTTTACTTTCTGATACCTATGGAGGTGAAATAACCAACCAGTTGAAAAACAACCACGGTAACTCATTTGATCAAGGTCATAAACTGCTAGGGTTTTAAATATAAACTTACTGTGAGGACTAAAAGATCTGTATGTTAAGTACAATTGTTAGCTGGCAGTTGAGCTGATAATCCTGATGTGACGATGTTAAAAAAGAGAGCTAACTATTTCCTAGCTCTGAAAGAACACACAGAGGAGAGGAGAAAATGCATTAATTCTATTGTTTTTAATGAACCTGTAGCAAAAGTTGAAAATGCAAAACTTGAGGTGTGATTGCATATAAAAGATGGAAAGACCAGTTCAGCCAAAATGAGGAACATCACAGACTACAAATTACTCTCTGTTCTGAAATTTAAAAAGTTCAGCTTTAGAGTTTTCTTTTCCTTGCTTGATTTTCTCATGCAAATTAAAACTTGAAGAGAGAAAATTATAAATGTGATTGAAAAACTCAACATTTTTCTGCTCCATTTGTGATTCTAAGGAGCTATCAGAATGCTTTTTCCCAGAAGATTTCTGATCATTTTTCCAAGAATCAAAACTCTCAGAAGGGTAAAATTTGAGATCAAAAAAATCCCTTAGTGTGTTATCAAGCGCCAAAAGCACTGTTGTTATACATATAAAAAATGCCTATTTTTTAAGAGAAGAGGGATAAAGAATGAAGCTTAATGCTATACAGTCCAATGTCAATTAAGAATAAAACCACACAAAAATTTTACTTGTACATCATTTGTCTCCTTGAACAGGCCGAGATGGCTGGAGCGATACCCATGATATTTGCACTAGGCGGCCTCTGGCATTCAGGGCAGGGGCATCACATCAAAGGCAGCCCTTAAGAAGGAGGAGTTGGGACCAAAGCCACACTTTGGTGCACACATCTTAATCAGATTTAAACAATTTAGATGCCTAAGAGTTAGTTGTTTAAATCTACACCGCTCACACAGATACTTTTTTTATTGAACGGAAGGAAAGAGGAAGCTCCAAAGGGCTCCTGAGTTGTTCTATCTTAAAATAGGATGAAGTACCCTTGGAAGTTGTCTACCTTTTCATTTATTTTAAAGGGCTTAGACAACTATCTTACGTGCTGAATTTAACATTAAAAGCTTTGTATCAGCTGGTGAAGCAAAACAGTCTGTCCCCCCAGCTGCTGTTATACATTTCAGATAAAGGTGCATCTGCAAAAACTATCAACATCTGGGTTGTAGCACATGTGCTTCAACTCTGCAACGACACCCGTGGGCCACCGAAGTTCCTCTTACACTGCTAAGTGGTAGGAAGCCTTTTTTTCTGGTCCTCTTTATGAAGAGGAATTTCACTCAACAGAAAAAAAGTGTGACAAAAATCCATCAAGAAATGCTGCAATTTGGAATTGCGGATCTCTTGGCCTGTAGCCCTGAATCTACAACGCGAGGCTGGGCAGATCAAAAATAGAAACTGAAAGCATCCAAACTGTGTTGACACTTTTAATTTGATCTGGTGCTGAGAATAGGCTGCTTTTGAAGTGGCTGTGTAATTTCCCATATAAAAGGATACAGAATAAGCAAAATGAGAAGCATACAGTCTTTAATATGTTTTTCCTCCCCAGCCTTTAAGATTTGCAGCCCTTGCAGACATTTGGAAATACCCCGCTTAAAATGAAAATAGTAAACAACACTGGTCTCTACCAATTCAGCAGTACCAAGAAAGAAATAAAAAAGCAGCCCAAAATGCACAGGGGAGACAGAAAAATAAGGCTGAGAGGGGCATTGTGGACCAGACTGTAGGTTATAAACTAATATTTGAAGATTAAAATGCATCCTAAAGAATGCAAATAGATTATCATTATCTACTCTAAATATATGCTTCTTATTGAGAAGCTCCATTCCTTGCAGCATACTACTTAATCTTTTCCAGCAGTGTCTCTTCATGCTTTCATTGGCTTTAGTGAGAACTACTGTACATTATGCATGACTTATATGGGAAAATCCCATAACTAACAGGGCTACCACTTTTATGGGATGCTGCCAGCAATACAGATATTTTCTGTTGCTTGTTTGTCTTAGGTCTCAGATTAACTTGCCATATTCTAGTCGAATAACCACGTGCAAGACTCTGGCTACCAAAAAGGGGAAAAGAGACCGGTTTTCATTGACTCTATTATGATCTGTTAAGGACATTAAAGTGCAGAAGTTTCTTAAGGTGAACTTTTGATAAAAGCTGACAGAGGGCACTTTCTGTTTAGACTGTGAAGTGATGCTGCTTTAGCAGTGACCCTGCAAACCCACTTTACTAACAACGTATGCTGGGAAAGAGAATACGCTTGACTAGTTTTTCTTATTTGATTTCTATCATGTTTCTTTTAAACTTGAGTAAGTCATGTGCTGCAGCATACATTATTCCCATTTCTCACTCACATTTTTCCCGAGACCACCATTTTCGGCAATGTTAGGCTCCTCCCATTCCTTTCAAAGCCAGAGTGGCTGTTTACAGCGTGGGGAAGCAGTAAGCAGGACCGCTCAGCATCCCTGCAGCCGAGGTGCTGGCTGCTGAGAGATGCCAGGTAAATCACACGTGCTCCCCCCCTCTGCCTCGCGCTCTCTGCCCACACAATGGCAATAATTCTCCCTACCTGCTTCAAGTGCCGCAGAGATTAAGTAGGTTTTATTGGGGATGGCCTTTTGGTTCCCAGGACGAAATTAGTTCTGCATCTTACCTTGACATTTTGGTAGATTAGGGGGCTTTGTTGCACTACTGTGAGCTGCTATTAAGTAATGTTTTAATATGATTCTATTGCAAAGTGTGCCAGATTTCCTGTCATTTCATCAGCAAGGAGCAAGCAACAGCTTCAGCCGCTGCCATCCTCCAGCTTCAAAGAGCAATTTGGCTAGCAGCAGTCTGTGGGAAAGAAGGGACAATATTCTCAAGTATGTTTGAAACAGCTGCCTTTTTCCATACTTCCGCGAGGGGATGGAGCATATGATTCCTTGGACATACACATGCTCCATTGGCCCAACCAACAGCAGAGCAAAGTTATTTCTAAATTTAACTTTTGTTTAAATGGTAATTCTATATTTTTCTATTACAAGTAAGAATAATTACATTTTTTACAGAACCTTAAGCATGATTTTATTTTTTCTGAGCATAAAAATATTTAAAAGTGGTTCTGCCAAAGCGTAGTGGTGATATGAAAAAGCATAAGGTCAGCAGATATAGGAAAAAAAAAAAAGGAATGAGAAAACCCAAGGAATAAACAACAGATAAACAGCACCACAAAAAGTGCAGCATACATATTTTGTTTCCCCAACAAGGAAAGATAAAAATAGGCCAAAACGAGACAAACGTTGCAGACTTCTCTTCAAAAGAAATGTATAGGGTTTGGGGTTTTTTAACTGCATAAGTAAAATTCAGGTGGACTCTGCTGATTGGTGATATTAATTCAGAGCACAAAGGAGTCAAATGGCTTGTATCCCAAATAAAACAAAACTACTTCTTGGCAAAACAGTCACAATGCAGTCTAAGAAAAAATCATGCTAATTCATTTTCAGAATGGTATGTCAGATTAAAATAGTTACTTTCTGGTGTCATTTTGATGAGACAGGAATCTAATGTCTCCATCATGCTATAGAACAGTGATAAGCTTTATTGGTAAAGCTTTCACTGTATTTACCGTAAGATTGTCACTTTGCTCTTTTCTGGAGATAGCAAGACAGTTTGTGTATGATTGTAAGACAGACAACCTTTGCCTGATAATTTATTGTATTTGGTTCCAGTGAGTTTTTCTCTAAGGAACGGGAAGTGTTGTACACTATCAAGCTCTTCTCTCTCCCCTGCAAGACAATCAAAATAGTTTTCGATGTGAAAACAAAACTGAAAAAGTCAAAACATCCTTTCAAATTGCATTACCCAGTTCCAGATACAATATGGAGGGAGAAAGGCGTTAAATGCCTCATAATTCACAATCGCATTATCAAATTTAAATTGCTTAAATTATTCTGCAGAAAGCTATACTAGTTTACATCATGATCCTTCAAGCCACAGTATGACTTAAAAAAAACAGTAACAAGAAAAAAGAACTCCAAGGTAAGCATTGTGTGGAGTAATTAATTATCATAGAATCATAGAATCATAGAATGTTTTGGGTTGGAAGGGACCCCTAGAGGTCATCTAGTCCAACTCCCCTGCAGGGAGCAGGGACATCACTAACTAGATCAGGTTGCTCAGAGCCCCGTCCAACCTGGTCTTGAATGTTTCCAGGGATGGGGCCTCCACCACCTCTCTGGGCAACCTGTTCCAGTGTTTCACCACCCTCATTGTAAAGAACTTCTTCCTTATATCTAGTCTAAACCTACCCTGGTTTAGTTTAAAACCATTACCCCTTGTCTTGTCACTGCTGGCCCTACTAAAAAGATTTTCCCCATCTTTCCTATAGGCCCCCTTTAGGTACTGAAAGGCCGCAATCAGGTCTCCCCGCAGCCTTCTCTTCTCCAGGCTGAACAAGCCCAACTCCCTCAGCCTGTCCTCATAGGAGAGGTGCTCCAGCCCCCGGATCATTTTTGTGGCCCTCCTCTGGACCCACTCCAACAGTTCCATGTCCTTCTTGTGCTGAGAGCTTTTCACCCCCCAGCCCCCCCAAGTCCCTCTCGGCAGGGCTGCTCTCGATCCTTTCTTCCCCCAGCCTGTACTGATACCGAGGGTTATCCCGACCCAGATGCAGGACCTTGCACTTGGCCTTGTTGAACCTCATGAGGTTCACACAGGCCCACCTCTCTAGCCTGTCCAGGTCTCTCTGGATGACATCCCGTCCTTCTGGTGTGTCAACCGCACCACTCAGCTTGGTGTCATCCGCAAACTTGCTGAGGGTGCACTCGATCTCGCTGTCTAAGTCATTGATGAAAACATTAAACAGCACCGGTCTTAGCACGGACCCCTGAGGGACACCACTCGTCACCGGTCTCCATCCAGACATCGAGCCATTGACCACTACCCTCTGGACACGACCATCCAGCCAGTTCCTTATCCACCAATTATATTATATATAATTTCACTTTCTTTGCATGACTGGCTCTATAAAGCCTGGCTAATGCATTTATGGCTATATTTCTTGAGTTAGTTTTAATTGCCAAATAGACCTCCTACCACTTGGTTACTAAGATTTAGTACAGCTGATAAATAAGATCACAAGCTCCTTGGAACAGGACTCAGCTTATTCTTTGTGTAAAACCTAAGCACAGTGATAACGCCACAGTAAGAAAACACAATGTTATCTATTCATCATGGTCTGTTCTGATGAGCCAGTCAGAACTGTGGTCTTGTGCAGAGTTTTATTTTCAAAGCTTCAAGTATTCCAAAGGTTCAATATGAATTAAAAAATACAACTGTAGCTGTTTGACAGTGGATGAAATGAGGTTCAGTTATTCATCATGCTACAAAAATAGAACAATGTGCAAATTTTTGGTCAGAGAACTGGTCTGAGGCTCAGGAGTGGAACAGAGCAATGATGAACAGTTGTGCAAAATTGCTAACTGCAACTTTAAGTGACATCTAATGTTTACTGATAACCAGGATCACCACCAAAATTACACATTACAACTAAGTAGTTTAGTGTGCCTAGATTCGGCCTGACAGTTATATCAATAGACCTACAAAATATCTTGTAAATTTAAATATTTCTAGTTCTAAACAGTGAGATGAATTTTGTGATGTGAAAAATCTTATACCCAGCCATAATGTTACTAGGTCCTCTCAAGCACCTTTCCTTTTTCAATCTCAAAATGTATTAAAAATAACAGAAAGTTTTGAAATGTCATCATTATTCTTTTTAGTAGCTTTTAGCAGCAGGGCAACATCCAGTCAGAAACTAAGAGTCAGCATTGGTTTATATAAGGATGACAGCTATATATGGAATATGTCTGAAAATAGCCCATCACCATAAGGAATCCACCAACGGAGAGGCACGTACACATACACACACAGGACAGGGATCCAAGCAAATCCTGGCATGCCTCTCTCCAGCTTTCATCAACTTAGGGGATCCATGGTGATGTAAGGACAGTGTGACACATCAACAGTTAACGTGAATGTTGGATTATGACTTACACATTAAGAATCTACGCAGGCAATGTATACAGAGCACAGCAATACTCCCCTGCCTCTCCCTCCACAGGAGGGAAGCTCTTCCTGCGCTCCCCCTCAAACTCTGCCAGACTCTGCAAAAAAAGAAAGCAGCCCCCCACAACACTGCGCCTGGTAAGAAGTGGGCATGGGCAAAACCAAAGCAGCTTGGGGCACCCTGTGCCTGGATCACTCCACACAAGAGGTAATGGAGTGGCTGCACTGCATTCAATATATAAAGGGAAGCTTCCTCTATGCAGGTATTTCTAAAGAGCTTTGCAGTAAGCTCAAGCTGGTTTTAAGTTGGAAGCACTAGAAAGCATCTTACAGATCTGTTTACTTCAAAGTTATGAAGCTGAGTGCTCCAAAACCAAGTCATAAAACTGAGCTAGCCTCACCACTGTACCCCCACAACTTCTGTTGTAAATACCAGAAGGCAGTGGAGAACCCTTGGCTTCCCCTGCAGGAGTTTTGCCAAGGTCCACCTTGGCCACCCACTTATATTCAACACAGTTCTCCTCCCCCAACAGAATGGCGTTACAGTCGTGCCCTCTTCCAAGAGCATTATACTTGAATATTATTAATGGTTCCTTGAGCTACAAACAATTTTTCTGAATATTTGCAATGATTAACAGCTAAGGGGACATAACGCACATCCCCACAGATCACCTATTTGATCCTTAAATTGTCAGGTATGCTGTTATTCTCAAGTGAGATAACACAGCTCGGGTATTTAGGTGACAGCTGAACAAACAGAAGATTAACACTATGTGCCAATGTTTAAAGCAACAAGACAAATAGGATACAATTAATTTTTCCTTTCTTTCAAAAATAAAAACATGAAAAGGACTCATGTTAATACCTGCGTGTACAATTTACAAGAGCACGTAATGATTTGCCTATGGGTTTCTTTTTAATAGAGTAAGAAGAGACGCAAATGTCAATGGAAGCTGGAGATTCTCTACAACTGAAAGTCAAGCCTTTAATCTTCAAATTAAACGTGTTTGGTTTTGAAAGATTTAATAAAGTTTTAAAAACTAGAAGGTTTTTTTCAAGCACAGCCATCTTGTTTAAATTTTTAACTCCCTTTTCCAGTACTACTCTTCCCCCATCTCATAAATTCTATTTTTCTCTATTTTCCTACTTTACAGAACAGACTACTTGAAGGCCACTTATGCACCTGGACTGCAAGGAGACGCTCAGAGCTCCTGCTGTGAGGAGATTCGAACGACGAGTCAGTTTAATCTGTGCATGTAAAATAGGCCATCGTTATTTAAAGTGACAAATGTAGGCCTTGATTCTGTAAAAGAATTATGCATATGCCTAACTTGACACACATGACTAGTCCCTTTGCTTGAGTTTATTGTAAGGCTAAGAACAGTTTTCAATGGCTTAGGGGTTTAAATTCCATTTTCAAGTTTGTCTTACATACCTGTAAGACTTCATGGTTTTGAAAATGGAACTTAGCCTTGGTTGTCATTTCAGTGCTTAATTTTTTATACTAACTGGATATATGTTGTTCAGTACCTTCTATTCATTTTTCTTATCTACCAATGTAAAGGAATGAATTCTTAATACAGCACCTCTTTGGAAAGGGATTGCCTGCTGCAATAAATAACACCTAAAATCAATGACAGTTGTATTTGCTTAAAAATTAGTTTTGCTTTTTTGTCATCTCTGTTCATCATTTTCAGGCTTTGGACATTTGGTTAGGAAAAAACTTGGGGGTTGTCTGACAGACAAGGCTGCGTACTCAGGTTCATGACGAATATGACAATTAAATTAAACACACTGCACAAATCCCACAATTTAATATTCAAGTAGTGAGTTAAATTCGGTAGGGGGAAAACAGAAATGCATATATATATAAAATATATAAAATCGTAAGCTGTTGAAAAAATCATATTAGGAAAGATCTAGGATGTCTCGGGCACTTCTGTGCCCAGTAAAGAAAGAAGCTTAACAATTATATGCGCTTGAATGCAATTTCAGTTCTCTAGGGCACTTTTACTGTGGATTATATGTGGATTAGATGAAATACGTAAGATAATGCAAAAATTAAGGAACAGCCGTAACGGCTTCAGCCAAAGGTCCATTTACTCAGTTTGCTGAGTAAAAGTGATGTGCAAAGACGCAAGATACCAGAAAACTGATACCTCCCCTTCAGCACATCCCTTAACTTCTGGAAATCAAAGATTTAGAAATATCAGGAACAAACATCACGCAAGTCATCCTCTACACTTGGAGAGTTAAAAAATTTCACGATAGACAAAGGAAGAAGGGCCAGATTCTGCAGCATTTATTTGAATATTTCTTTATGTCAATGAGTTCTTGTGATGCCCTCTAGTATTTTGGAGCACATCTGATTTCAATTGCGTGCTAGCTCAAAAGTATATACTAGTAGTGGCCAACACCTCATTTTACTTGATTATGACATGTAGAATTGATTGCTTTTGCAAAAACAATGCCATAAAAAGTGGCTAATACTGTGAGAAAACTGCACTTGTGGACCCTATCAACCTCTTGCATTTTCAGCTGACAAAACACACAGGTTTTCCGCCTTTGCAAAGCACAGCGCTTGACCCGAGCCTCCCAAATAGTCAATGAGATGAAAATGATAAAGGTCTTACTCAGCAAGTGGGGCACTGCTCCACCATGCCCATGGGGCCCTTCAGCAGGCATGAGACGCCCGTGCAGGGCAGAGAGAGAGTCCTGCACTACCCACCCCCTCAGCTGCCATCAGCAACAGGCTGGTGAACCCCCAAACACAAGCTATAACATTCTCTCTTTTTTATTTTTGGTCATTATTTAAGTGTTTTCTTACCCTGATGTCCATTCCTGTCAGGGCCTGAGTGTGCCACACTACTCCCATCCTTGCCTGTGAGGGCCAAGGAACAGGAGATACCAAGCTGGCCATTGTACATTCCTCTTCTGATTTTGCAATGTAAATAGTTGGGTAAATAACTGCAGTTTTTCTCCTTTAAACCTGTTCCATGTGCTTGATCATTCACAGTGAAATCTGTGTGAATTTTGGAATTCCAGAAAATCTGGAAATTGAATTTCCTGAATTCAATGGACTGAATTTATTCAAAAGCCTCCAGAAACTTGATAAACCTGAAATACAAACTTCCAGACTGCACGTGCATTTTTGGCACCCCTCATTCTAGAAGAAAAGATTTTTAAAAAGCTTTTAAAATTTTAAAAAAAATTTTTAAAAAAGATGAAGAGATGATACCATTTTGTTACACACAAGATCAGCAGCGATACCTCATTCTCACATCTCATTCTCACATAAAAAGAATTAAATTCTGTTTAAAATGAATTATCAAAAACAGTAATGCTGCCGTACTGAGTCAAATTTTCCTTTCAGTGGAAATTCTTTCCAACTTTGAGTTGTTGTTTTGTTGCATTATGAAGGTCGAAGCGGCTTCAATGCTACAGCAAACTGTACCGTCAAAATGACAATGTGAAGGCTAAAACGTACCAAGCATTTGCCATGTCAACATGTCCCCAATGAAAATCCCTTCCACTTCATGAACTGCTCAAGCCGTATGCTTCATTAAGTCACAGACAGCACTCTCATTAAAGATCAATGGCATCTTCCAAATGCATTTTGTTTTTCTTTAGTCCTAACATATGGTCGTAATAATGCATCTAACAGTAAGCTTGGGCACTGATTTTTAATGAAAAATAATGTTCAGACTGGCCCATGTAATTTGCTTTTATGTTTCTGACCTTGTTCTGAAATGAATCCCCATAGTTCCAAAACATTCTCATGCCAGGTTCTCAGTTCTCTTGCCAAGAAAGGCAGATGTCATGTTTGTAACTTACAACGTCTCTATTTAAATCATACCCCTTCATATAATGCTGGTATCTGTTTTCCATTCCTATGTGCACACCAAATCCCAAATTAAAAAAAAAAAAAAAGAGGTCCAAAGCATTACCTGTAAACTAAAGCTAGCGACAGCAACACAGATATCCCTCACAGAGGCATGCTGTGCGTCTTTCTAGCATGAGAAATGTTGTCATTTGAAGAGACATACTACATCAGCCTATTTTACCATCTGTGTAGGAGCTCCACAAGCCCAGAAATGATCACAGTGAAGAGTGATCAAAGGTCTGGCAACTACAGCAACATATTTCATTTTTGAATGGAAAAGAAAGTCCCACTGCATTTGCTACTAAGGCACTGCAAAGAACGACTTCATACATTGGAGTCGTCTTCCAAGCATACTGGGCCTAAAAGCATAAACTCTCAGCTTACACTTTCAATCTTGTTTCTGTCACCTTTGCTAATTGCATATACAGGCAGTGTTAATGCTTTCTCCACTCATTTTCTTTTCTGGCATCCACTTAAAGGTGAATGCTAACATGTGTACAGTCAAAGTAAGAGTGATACAGCCGAAAGACATCATTTCAAGGTGTATCTGGAGTCTGTGCACAATATTGTTCATAGATGAGTTGAAACAGTCACTTGTCTCTAAGTTTCTTCAGGGCTGTATCCAAGTGTTAGGCTTATAATCATATTCCTCTGAGGGTAGAATCACACACATTTTCAGTTTGACCACTGGACTAAACTACCTACTCAGCTATCTAGCTTTTAATCAGCCTTTAGGTACTATTTAACCTTCTATTGAATAATCATTAGAATTTAAACACTTACCTCCCCTTGTGGAGATGCTGGCTTCTAGAAGAAAAAATTAACGAGGACTTGTTTTTTATTCTACGTTAGCTTAGTTGAACATTACACTTTCCTGAAATACTCACTGAGTCCATAAACACTTGCTCATCTGAGCCTTAACTGTAACTTTGGCTTTAACTAAAGTTCTCCAGCCCACATCTTCACAGCAATGTGCTTACATTCCTCCAAGCTTTGCTCAATAAACTGACCTCTTAGCTTTTTAATTTCCCAATCTCCAACTCCAGTCCAGAAATATAAGATACTTGTTCCTCCAATACAAGGACCAGTACCTAATGCTTTGGATAGTCAGTAAAGGCGGCACTTCAGTCACTGATTTCCTGTGCTCTGATACTAACTGTAATTTGGTATTCGATCATAGTCCACTGGCCATGCTGCTATACCAAAATAAAGTTACATAATCCGCTTTCATATCCATCTTCATCCTACGCGACTACTACATGCCTATTGTAAGTCTTTTCTTCCCATAACCCTAATTCCTTCCAGCTTAACAAAATGGCAACGAACAGAAATGCCACCGAAATTAAGAGAGCTGTTTCTTCTGTCATTTGTGTTATTCTCAGAGACCCTGCAAAAAAATGCAATAAACTGAGTTTTTCAATCCTTTATTGCCAAAACCTAACCTGACCTCTAGCTTTAACCAGTCAACACAACTAGCAGCAGGTAGTGCTGTAGGTCTACCTTTATTACAGAGTTGGCAGTATCTTTAAGTTCTTACTTTCCAAACCCCTTACTTTAACTGGAAATTTGAACCAGAGCAATACCTCATACTTTTCTTGCATAGTGAAAGCAGAAGTTAGCTACTGCTCCTTCACATACCAGCACTCATCCAAATTCTGGGGCACTGGCACAGCACAAAAAGAAATGCAGTGCTTCTACCCCAACTGTTGGAATCTTATTCCTAACTGCAGTCCTAACCCTAGTTTTTATCGTAGCTGAAGGGATTTTAATTTTACGAAAGCACACATTGAACAACTAACCATTTAATCAGTAGTGTTCCACCTGGTATCAAAAATAATTTTAGTTCTGTAAGTCTAAAGAAAACTAATAACCAGCAGTCTTCGGTAGCTCATGTCTCAAGCCAGTCCTAACCTTTGTTTTAATTATATTCTAATGATGCATGTGAACACATGAACCAAAGTATCCTTCAGATGCTGACCACCATCTTAATCATAGTAGGTTTGCAAAACTCTTCAATAAATAGACCTATCCAGTATCTGAATTCTCAAATTCAGATTCTAATCTTATATAGGTGAAGACCTATACACAAGCATTAAAAAACCAGCAGTCCTTTGCAGAAGAGCATAGCTCTGTCCTGTTGATTTTTTAAATATATCAATGACAGGTGCAATGTGCAAAAAGCTCAGAGATGTGACTCCATCATTCTTCTTCCAAACAGATTTCTAGGAATCCTTTCATAACAAGATGTCACTAAGAAAAGCATTAAAAGGAAAGTATAAAACCAGGATTAAACCTGCTCCAAATTTCCACATAATTTTGATTAGTTAAATGACTTTTCTTTTGTTCCTGATTTTTTTCCTACAACGTACATGCCTGTATTTAACTTTTCTATTAGGTGTCATTAACATTCAAAACTGGAAATGAAGTTTGCATCAAAATCAAATGAATTAACACTAATTCAAGGAAGAAAAATGTTCAATTAAATTCCAATGCTTCATTTTTACAGTTTGATTTCAAGCTTATATGTCACAATAGTACCAAACAGACAGGATATATTTAATCACTTTGTGCTTTTATGATGAAGTAATATTTGAGTAGGAAAATCCTTCAGCAGTATGTTTACCAAACACAGACTGCTTGGACTGTCTGGAGTTCACATATGGAAAATGGCTCAGATATTTTGCTCAGTTTTCAGTTTTGTTCAAAAACTATTTGTGTCTTCTATCCAACCGTGCCTTAGAAAGCTGCCACTTTCCATGTACGGATGTCTTTTTAGCAGTGTCGTCATTAGTTTGCAAAACACTTCAGAACTGGGGGGCTGGAAGGCGTTATGCATATTTAAGTTATTATCACATTCTGTAAAATTTATTCTTGTCAAGGGTTCTTTTGCGGTTTTAATATCTTATTTTTCTGCTTTCCCCCAATTCACACTCACTTCCCTAGTCCTTCAGCTGTCTAGAGGGTTTTCTAAGTGGTTACAGCAACTGGGTATTGTGACATTCCTTTACGCTTTTCTACAGCTAATGCTCAGCTTCACTCACTTTGTTGCTCTTAGAATTTTGTTAGCCTTATTTAAAGATACACTTGTTTTAGACCTTAGAGTGGTCTACCTGCTGAGTTAACAGTTATTATTACCTGTAAGGGGAAAATGTATTTTGAAAGAAATGAAAACCATGCATTAGTGAAGAAGCTTTTATATATGCAATTAAATAACTTCTCTGAATTACAGTGACAGTTTTGCAACTAAACTAAAATGTCACTTAAAAATGACACTTATGAGAGCATCAATGTGGCACAACTACTTAACGTGCTGTAAAGATATGTAGTTCCTCTAGGAACGAACAGTACTGTAGCAACCTAAAGACCACATACTTCATTAGTTTAGTAGCACTGAAGAGACACATTTTCCCCTCACTTTTTCATATTCATTTAACAAAAGACATACTTTCTAAATGTGAATATGTTTCTTTATTAACCATTGGGTAAGATCTTGATGAGGCCAGCCATGACGCCAATTCTTTGGTTTGACAAGAGGAAACACAGCTGGTGAAAAAACAAGGGTGGCTACTGCTGAAACATCCTCATTCTCAGAGACAGAAGTTTTTAAGGAGATTGTCTTCGAGTAGTTTGCAAAGAACCAGAAGTACCAGCACATACAACTACCCTGATGGCAACTGGGTGCCAATGAGATGAGTGGTACACACAAGATATCCAGCACTGGCTGCATACTGCCGGTACTGACATCCCCAAAACCAGTGCAATTTTTCAGTCGTAATTATATTGACTTCACTGAAACTATTTAAGTGCTTCAAGTTAAGCGTGCATTTAATCGTTGTCGTTACACTAGAATCATAATTTGTGAACGGTTCTGTACCCTCCTAGGATTAAAGGTACAGTCTAATTGCAAAATATACTAATACTGGTGGTAAAAAGTATTTTTGCATTATTCTTATATTGCGTAAAGAGCATATGTATAATTTCACTGCAATCAATGGAAATCACAGATTTCCATATCACATGCTAAATGCTGAGGTTGATTACCATTATATTTAATTTATACTAATCAGTGTGAGCCAAGTGGGGCTTTAATAGCACATGGAGATTTACAGCAATTATATTTTTTTCTCTTTTTTCTTTTTTTTTTTTTAAGGGAAAAAAGCAAATGTACATAAGGCCAGAAATGGGTGTTCATACACAACACACACAATAGGTTCTTGTCTTTCTCAGAATTAAAAAAAAAAATAAAACAAACTTACACATATTTTTTATGTTGGAGAAAATTACAGAATAAAATCAGATCAGCACATGTCAGCATACAGTAAGTATGTGTCTTAACTCAGTATAGATTTTTTTATTTTACATACTGACAGTCCTAAGGCTGTATGTGTCTTGTATTCTATGGACACAAGAGAAAAAAAAAGAAAACAGAGTGAAATAAAAGTAATTTTCTATCATACTAGTACAAGGCTTCTGAACTTTCTAGTGGCGCAGCTGAAAGAAAAGAAGTTGCAATCAGCATGACAATGCCAAATCTCTGATTTTCAAAATACTGTCAAATAACTGATGTCTCTCACACAACTAAGGTGCCCCAGAAGTGATTACCTAGAATGCAGAAGAAATCAACACTGGCTTTTCATATTTTATATTCTATTTTCTTGGGATTTGGGGGGGGGGGGGTTGTTTGCTTTTTGGTTTGTTTTTTTTTCCAGGGAGGGCGGGAGGTTACACTAGCTATGTAGGTAGGACAATGAAACAATTGGTCTATGCAACCTTCCATGCTATGTACTGCTTCTATAGGAAAATAAAGAGGCTAGCTTTCCTCTTTGTGCTTTGTTTCAAAATGAAGCATTAGCCATAATGCCATACTAAATGAAAAATTACAATATGTGTCTCTCTCTTAATACATCTGGATTTTTCTTTTTATTGAACCAATTCTTATTTATAACAGCTTTACAGAAAAGACAAATCAGGTCCTTTTTTTTTTTACACAAGCTTAAAATCTGCTTTTATAAAAAATAAGGTGAAGTCAACTGAGTTTAATAAATTCTGAGGTCACAGCTGTCAAAAATTAATGCTGAAACTTCAACGGTTTAAGAAGCTAGAGGGTACTAGTGGGGTAGAAACACAGACCAGAGCTGGAAGGGCAGTCAAAAATAACAGGACTGTAGGATGGATTTCAAGTCAAGCAAGCTTACATGGTACGTAAGATGACATAGTCTATTTCAGGCCTATGACGCAACATGAAAAACAAATCGATGGGTAACCTATGGAGAAAGCAAACCGAGGCTGTTGACATAGTGTCTACAGCTGACAGTATAAAATGCATTTGATGCATGGGAAAAATAAAAGCTTGTTCACTTAAGACAGAGAGGGTAAGGATGACAATTCTGAAGTGAAGCCTGTGGAAGGAACTCAAAGGAAAAATATGGTATCATCTCACCATCAGAACCTGACAACCTATATTGGGATCATGAAAAACTGTATACATTCATATATTTTTACTGAAGCCAAAATGACCATTAACTTTCTTCATGCACTGTCTTGCAGAAAATATGCTAGACTAAAGACATATGAGATAAGGATTACCTAATTATCTCTTTGAAATTGAACTATCATGAAATTCTGAATTTAGATCCAGGGCTCTGGATTAATTCTAACTTTCAAATTATTCCTTCTTGAAATATACTCTTCTAATTTAATACTAGCAATAGATGAATTTAAAAAAAAATAGTACAGAGAATGTTAGTAGAAAATACTGTTCAAGTTATGTCAGAAACTGCTTTACTTGGACAAAAGTAGAAAAAAAATAAAATCCTATGAATAGACTACCAGAACATTTCAACTATTCAAACTGCAGTATCAAATAAATAAATAAAAAAAAAAAGGCAGCCTTTCTTTGGGACTTTTTTTTTTTTTAATCAAGACTGCAAAGCTGACTTTATATGAATTAGTTCATGACATTCTGATTTGGAGATGGACAGCTGGCAGAGAAAGGGGAGAACTCTGATCAATCCACAAACATTTCCTTAAAGAGGGAACTCTGAAGGCAAAAGCAGAAATAGCAGGTAATGCACGATGAAAATCAGAAACACCTTTCGTAAAATATTTGCTTTGTTAAATAACATGATGCCGAAACTCATCCGTTTCAATTTCAAATGCCAAACACCACTATAGTTCATCACAACTTACACACACACTCTGCATGTGAGATTTTGAAGGGATTTCCAGGACCTAATAGGCTGAAGAAGACATTTCAGAATCAAAATGTTTTCCGTAAGAAGATACCTTTTTGTAGTAAATAAAAAGCAAGGTACTGCAAGATACTCCCCCAATCCTCATTCCTGTCCATGGCTCAGGGTGGGGAAGGAGGTAGAGGAGTTGGGGATCAAGGACTGAATTTGAACCTGGGAAAGAAGGGGAGGTGGTGTTTTAATTTTTGTTTTTGTTTATCACTAACCAGATCTATTTTAACTAGCAATAAATCAAATCAATTTTCCCCAAGTTGAGTCTGTTTTCCCCTGATGGTAACTAGTAAGCAATCTCCTTGTCCTTTATCTCAGCCCACAAGCTTTTCCATCTTATTTTCTCCCCCTGTTCTGTTGAGAAGGGGGAATGAGAAAGCATCTGGTAACTGGCAAGGGTCAACCCACCAGTCACAGAGTCTGTAGTAACAGGGGCAAGAGAAGTGCAGTCAGCAACAAAATATTCAGGATGTACCTTAATGTGTTATCCTAAAATTACACATCTCAAGAAAGTGAACCATGACGACAGAAAAAGTGCCTACATTTTTAATGCCTTCCCCATCCAGGTTACCTGGAAGCTGAAGTGACTCAGAATGCCAGAAGGCATCATATCATAGCATGTGGTTCATGCCTGTGACAGATGCACCCAACCTCTTAACCAAATTGACAGTAGTTTGGTACAAGCTCTAAAGGAGGTAAAGGCCTGAGTAGTGGCCAGGCAAGAACTCCTCTGTTTCTGCTCTGTTCTCTGAGAACCCACAAAGGAGCTGAGTGGCACAGAGAGCATCGATGTATATGAGCTTGGAACACAATTGACACGTGAATAGTGGGTGGCTTTTAGACTCATTTATCAAGGAACAAAGGAAGTTGTGGGTACAAGGAGCCTCATGCACACCTTTCCTATTGCATGTAATTTGACTATGAGCCAACCACTTTATCCTATAAATATGACCGCCTAAGTGAGCCTTCTTTGAGCTCTCCTTGCTAGGCAGCGTGGCTGCATGGCGGTGATCTCCCCTTGAGCTGGGATGTCTCTCAAGGTTGCTCCTCAAGGCAGAGAGACCTTTTACCAACAGTAGATCTTTGGTAAGTGACTGATATCACGTATAACCTCGTAGTATGGTAACTTTGATTTTGGCTTGGTAACTTTGCATGCCGAATTGATAGACGTAAACCATCATCCAAGTCTGAGAATAAGACAGGACCTAGCTGCACCTAATCTCCATCAGGAGTTTAGAGAGCAAGAGGGTCTACTCTGAACCTCATGACTCATTGGGAAGGTCCTCCTTATCCTTTCGCATTCCCAGTCTCTCTGTGAATCATTCTAACTCGAGTGTAACTCAATTTTCCTTTGTATGTTTCTTCCATGCAGTAATTAATAGAGTGAACCTTGCCATCAAACTCATTGAACCTTGGTAAATCACTGTTAAACTTTGTTAAATTCCATCAGATTCATTGAACTCTGTCAAAATTATTATTCTACATCGATAAAACATATTGCTGCTTCTTTTGAGTGAGGTGCATTCCACTCTTTTGCAACAGCGCTGAAGGACTGGGCGATGTTAATTTCTGCTTAACGTTAATCACCATGTGAGATGTCAGGTCAGGTTTGCAAGTCCACATATTGCCTACACTAGAGCACATGGTTCTGAGAGTTCCCATGCAAAATCTCCATTTCTTTGTTGTTTAGAAAAACATAGATTTCCTTATGGTGATTCAGTGTCTACCATCACAGAGTACAAGTGGAAAGCATAAGATGGGACCAATATGTAATTATAAGTTTGGTCATTATTTAGAGGTTTAATATAAAATTATAGGCCATTATTTAGAGCTTTAAAAAGAAATTATATTCAGGAATACAGAACAGCTGTACTCTCTTTAAGGGCAATATACCCTATACACCTATGTCTTACTACAAAGTAATAATATCAAAACAGATTTATGGTCCTGTAAAATAATAAATTAGGAAGGGTAGATTTTGTATAATCTCTGTTACACTTATCAGTGTTAAAATGAATGTGTAACATTCACTGGACTTTGCAACACCAAGCACAAACACAGATCAGTTCTTTCATCGGAGTAGTTACATTGTACTGCCATAAAAGCTGATATGCCTTTTTGCTCTTTTTGTTACTGTTAGAAATTAAAGACAAAATTACCTTCCCGAAACCCCTTACAAGAGACTGAATCCAATTATCACTCAGGCAGTGAATTTTGAAACTTAGACTCATGCAGAGAGAACAGCTTTTGGGGGTTCAGGTGCACTGAATATGCCTGAAATCAGAATTCTACCTGCTCCTCACTACACTCCAGATAAGACTCGAACCAAATATTCACACGCATCTCTTTCAAAGATGAAGAAGAAAAAGGGTAGGGAAGGGAAGCAGTTTAGCCTGAGTAGTCTATAAGAGAACTCCAAACACTCTTGCTTTTAGGATGGGTATAGTATTAATCAACTCAGAAGTTAAGCATCCAATTCTTACTCTCATTACACGGAGAAATTGAGGATCTTAGCTCAGATCCTGTCCAATGGAAATTATGCATACTGAGAAGAAAGACAAGGCTGTCTAATCAAGGATAGGAAAAGAGTAGTTTTACCACTAAAATTAACTCCGTTTCAACAGAAACCAGCATCAAGACTTCTTGCCCTATTTCTGTCTGTTTGAATAGTTTGTTGATTTTAAAGACAAATTTAAAAGAAAAGCAGTAACTAAGATTTATAACAGCGTTCTTTGTTGCTGCATCCAGTTGGATATTTGTCTTTCAGTTTACTTATCATAGAATCATAGAATGTTTTGGGTTGGAAGGGACCCCTAGAGGTCATCTAGTCCAACCCCCCTGCAGGGAGCAGGACACCGCTAACTAGATCAGGTTGCTCAGAGCCCCATCCAACCTGGCCTTGAATGTTTCCAGGGATGGGGCCTCCACCACCTCTCTGGGCAACCCGTTCCAGTGTGTCACCACCCTCATCGTAAAGAACTTCTTCCTTATATCTAGTCTAAACCTACCCTGGTTTAGTTTAAAACCATTACCCCTTGTCTTGTCACAGCTGGCCCTACTAAAAAGATTGTCCCCATCTTTCCTATAGGCCCCCTTTAGGTACTGAAAGGACACAATCAGGTCTCCCCGCAGCCGTCTCTTCTCCAGGCTGAACAAGCCCAACTCCCTCAGCCTGTCCTCATACGAGAGGTGCTCCAGCCCTCGGATAATTTTTGTGGCCCTCCTCTGGACCCACTCCAACA
>NW_009259035.1:3414191-3426445 GCF_000687185.1 Egretta garzetta | reverse complement strand
TCAAATATCATGGAGAGGGGCTTGGCGACTACATCGGCCAATTCCCTCAGGACTCTGGGATGCATCTCATCAGGTCCCATGGACTTATGTGCATTCCGGTTCCTCAGGTGGTTATCTCGATTTTATTTCAACCTCTAAGAATATTAACAAAGGCAACAACTAATGCACAAGCAATGAAGAGCTACGAGTAAGATCCAGAATTGTGCAGACAAAATTTTATACTCAAAATGATTACCTCAGATACCAATCTCAGAAATTATTGCCTGGAATGACTAAAGCACAAGTGAGAACAGAACTTATCCAGTTGCTTTGAAGATGAATTCATGATATAAACTGTATTAGCAGTTCCACACAACACTAAATTCCTTCCCTTCCGTTATTTATTCTTACCTTATTTTCTTCTTACAAATGTGTTTCACAATCATATTTAACCAACAGAAAATTCAACTTGTAGTGCTGATACTGAATACTGACAACAAATTCTCATTATTGCACTGCCCAGTTGTACAATCACAGCACTTTTCATGGTGAGTTACAATATCTAAAAATAAAACTCAATTCTTGTTCTGAAATTTATCATCCAAATTACAGCAAGAATACGAGTCACAAACAGAAGCATCTAGAAGAATACAGATTATTATGGTTATTAATAAATAAACATGGCAGAGGTTGGGTGAAACCTCTCCAGAACTTTCACGTAATTCTGAAACATTGAAACTTTCATAGTGTCCTGGTTTTGGCTGGGACAGAGTTAATTTTCTTCCTAGTAGCTGGCATAGTGCTATGTTTTGGATTTAGTACAAGAAGAATGTTGATACCACACTGATGTTTTAGTTGTTTCTAAGCAGCGCTCACACCAGTCAAGGACTTTTCAGCTTCCCCTGCTCTGCCAGGTGCACAAGAAGCTGGGAGGGGGCACAGCCAGGACAGCTGACCCAAACTGGCCCAAGGGGTATTCCATACCATATGATGTCATGTTCAGTATATAAGCTGGGGGAAGTTGGCTGGAGGGCTGTGACTACTGCTCAGGAACTGGCTGGACATTGGTCAGTGCATGGTGAGCAATTGCACTGTGCATCACTTATTTTGTATATTATTTAAACATTATTATTATCATTTTCACTTCCTTTTCTGTTTTATTAAAGTGTCTTTATCTCAACCCTCAAATTTCACACACACAGAGGTGTTTACCTGCCTGCTGGGTTAAACCACAACACATAGAAAGCAGAGATGTAGAAAGGGCAGTAGTGAAGCTCTTCAGTACTACCAGAAAATAAGAGTGAAAGTAATTCTTTCACGTTGCATGGGGAAAGTCAAGAGCATGGCATCTTGTGAAGAAATGCTTCTTCATAGTTATTCAGATAACTGGGCTTGTGATCAAATGCTTTTTGAGTCCAACAACTAAACCATGGACACGGTAGGAGACCAGGGAAAGGAAGAGCACACATGCCTTGTCCAGATTACACAGGAAAAGCAGGCCAAAATTCCTGCTAAATCTGGCTCCATGCGTATAACTGGAGGACAGTAGTGAGAATACAGCAGATAGAGTCTGTTCCAAACAAGTGACAAATGCAGTTTAACTAACTTTTGTTAGCCACACGAATCCTGTTCAAGAAGCCTCCAGAAATCTAGCACACAATAGTCAATGACAGCCTGCTGAATTAGATGTTTTGCTGTTTCCAGTGGTAGAGCACCACTGTAAAAATCTAATACTCCTTGGCACGTTCTTACTGCTTTAAACACTACAAGCAAGGAAAAATAAATAAATTAATAAAAAATACAAAAAACTGGTTCTGAGCCAAATCCTATTACTTGGAAATGTAAATTTACATGCTGAGCATGTTTTTTCTTTCTTATCTCCATTTTCTCATTTTGCCGCACTAAAAGTAGCTTCAGGGTGCTTTAATATTTAATTCCATTGAGAGTCTTCAATGCTTATATCTAGTTTTGTAAACTTAAAAAAAAATAAACAGAAATATCGCAAATACCATTGCTAGCACTTCAACATCTAGAAAGATCAAAAGAGAGAACACATGCATTAAGACATCATCCCATATAGTTTTTGACGCTAACAGTTACCCCAAAAAAAAGATTGCCACCCACAGTATTTTAGTAATTTATCTTACATTTAACTTTGACACAAGGTAACATATCTGCACGGATAAGATTCAGGTCACACATCAGCGCAACTGGAGTGCAATTAATACACTATGTTACATTATTTATTTTTTTTTAAATAAGAGATTTCGAAAAACTCAAGAACATTCTTCGATCTAGAAGAATTCCACAGAATACTTTTCCAGATTTGAAATGAGAGTTTATCCTCAGAGACTTATTGGTGCTCTGATCTAGGTCAAACCAAGGAATTTTTCCACTGAGCACAAATTTCTTAGGATGAAGATCATGCATAGTCGAGAAAGTTAGGGACCATTTAGCTGGGAAGGTTCCTGGGAATAACTTTTCTTTACATAGTGAACTTTATGGCTAATTACTGATCTCGGTTAAGAAAAAAAGTGGACTTGTTCTGTGTTTATGCCAAAATGACAGAAATAAAAAATGACTCAATGCACTCTTTTAAAGGAAAGCGTTGCAGAAAATATATACACCAATTATGTCAGCAGTTCTCAAAATACTTAACTGCAGAACTGTTTTACCTTCTTCACAACAAATTTAGACTATGCATTGGCTTCTCTTCAAGTCTATATCTGGGGGTTTTTTTAAGTGTATCACAACTTTGTGCCCTAAAATGTGAAATTAGTTTTAAATAGCAATTCTGGAAGGTGCTTTTTCAACAGGTTTTCTGGGGTTGAATGCCTTTCAGCCTACCACCATTTTCTTTTTTCCTTTGCCTTCCAGACTTAAAAGCATTCACACTTTCCTTTAGAGAAGCAGGCAAAAACTGCAAAAAATCACAAGTGTAAAAAAATATAATCTACATTGGTTTGAAAGCTATTAGTTAGGAAAAATATCTGATCCGTTTATAAAAAAAAAAAAAAAAAAGAATTGCATCATACTGCACTGTCCTTCTTTGCTGGCCTGTTAAAGAACCATACTAATATTCATCATTCAAGATCTCTAAGTTTTACTCAGCTCCTGAAAACATTTACTAAACAAATTTCCCAATAAGTCAGAGACTTAAAACATAGAACATCACAGAAGCCATACTGATTGAAGTCAACAAATATCACAGGCAATGTACTTGTCTCTGAGTTAACAGAAAGACTACTGTTTCGTACAGTTCTTTGGTTTTAAAGGTAATGTATTTAATTTTTCCCCTCCTCAATGTTTTTTTCCCCCATAATCAAAGACAAAAAAATTATATTCCAAAAATTAAATCAATAACCGTTTTCAATACTGGCAGCATTAAAAGGGAGCTTGCTAGTCAGGCCTGATTGAAAGAAGCTGTAATCACAGTAGGTTTCTTTTCCTTGAGCTGGGGGTGGAAGGGTTCACTTTCTCAAACATGTTCATGAAAGTACAACATATTTCTGTTCAGAAAAAAAAAATTGTTTCCCAAGACTTGATTATAATTAAAAGTACCCATTCAATATGTAGATATCAGTTCAGCCTGAAGACATAGAAAAACATTCTCACAGCAGATAAGTAAACCTTTATTTGGTGCCTGTACTGAATGTTTTTTTTTTCAGAGTTTTAAAGTATTCAACTGTGGTTTTTTATCTTCTCAGTTTTGAGAACACATTAGATCAATTTTCCTATGATTGAGAGTGCAGCCATCAGCTAAGAAAACAGGTCAACAAACATAATCAGCAGCCTGCAGGCAAAATATTTTGAATAAAACAAAAATAAAGTTTGATAATATACAGACAAGCACAATACATGTTTTCCCTTTAAATCAGAGCAAAGACATACAACACCTAGCAAAGATATATATATGGCAGAGAAAAAGCTTATAAACTTCAAATGTGGGGAAAGGTGCACCTAAGAAAGAACTAACAATTTAAACATCAACAATTTCATGGTTTCGTCACAGACCTCGAACATCCCTAATTTAGCAGTCTAAAGTTGGTACACAACATAACTAATATGAAATAACATTTGCCTTTAATGCCAAACCATGTAAGACTTTGTAGTTGTAAATGGGGTTCATTTTTCAAATGTGAATGTCAAAGCAAAGCTGAATTTGTTTGAAAGAATCAATTCAATAAATGAATACAACTTAAACATTGACCTTAAGGATGAAATTTGAGCAACATCTGTAAGAGTGTATACAATTTTATTAACTGGTATAATTTATGTATCCATTCCTTTTCCCACTCCATAGAAAAGCAATGGTAAGATTAAAGCAAATATGTCATAGAATCATAGAATCACTTTGGTTGGAAAAGACCTTTAAGATCATCAAGTCCAACCGTTAACCTAACCCTGCCATCCCACCACTAAACCATGTCCCTAAGCACCTCATCTATCCCTCTTTTAAATACCTCCAGGAATGAGGACTCCACCACCTCCCTGGGCAGCCCATTCCAGAGCCTGACAACCCTTTGGTGAAGAAACTTTTCCTAATGTCTAGCCTAAACCTGCCCTGACGCAGCTTCAAACCATTCCCCCTCATCCTATCATCTGTTACCAGGGAGAAGAGGCCGACCCCCACCTCACTACAGCCTCCTTTCAGGTGGTTGTAGATGGTAATCAGGTCTCCCCTCCGCTTGTATACAGCATTATTATTTGGAAATATAAAAATTATCTTGCAATGGAGCTTATGTATCTCAAACTGTTTCTTCCAAGTCATAGCTGTAGTTTTTCTCATTAAATATGACAAGCACAGAAAATCTTTTAATATAACAAACAATTTAATAATTAAAAGTGAAATGCCCCCACTATAGATCACTTCAGGCATGGGCAGATGTTTGGAGATATGGTTATGAGATGCTTCCACTTCTGTCTCTCCAGTAGACTTAAGACCATTTTAAAAATCTTACCCACAGATTATCAGGGAAATAACCATCTTTTTTGATTCCCAAGTATTTCACAGATAGGGGAAAAAAAAAAAAGCCTCAATGAAAAAAGGCCTGGAATCATTTATCCTGTTAAGCACATGCTTTTTATTTACCAGGAAGGAAATGAACAATGAAGAAAAAAAAAAAAAAAAAAAAGAGGTGACAATATGGAATTTATTGAGATCTACATCTGCTTAAGCGTTAAGATTGCCAGCTGAAGATTCCAATTTTGCAAGAAACCCTTCACCTCACATGACATTACTGGGAACTCTCTCAAACACGGACTCCAAGAGCAGGGCCTGAGCTAGCAGACGATGGTCTAACTATGCAAGCCACAGGAATATGAAAGCTATGGAAAACAAATGATCAGCCACCAACCCATATGGACGATCTCCTGGGTGGCACTTTAATGCTGGAATAACCAAAAGCAGAGCAACAAGACACCGTTTCTGCAGCTGAGCTTTCTGCCTATGCCATGCCATTGCGCTAAACTGCACTGAACGCACGCCAAAGTCCATTTAAATGCCAAACTCTGCTGAGCTTTCAATCCTATTTGCAGGGCCCCGGGGGACCAGGGCTCCTAACCGAGCTGCACCCAGCGAAAACACTCTCTTCCATCAGCACTGCCTGACGAACTAATAAGGAAAAGGGATCTGTCTACTTTAAACACACCCAAAGCAAGGTGGCTGCACCTCTGAGATGCATTTTAACAGCTTTTTGAGCAGTCCTGCTATTTCGTGCTGGGATCCCTGTTGTCTGAAAACATTCCCCTCCCATAAATTGACAAGAAGGAATGAGGAGAGAGACAGAGATAGGAAAGCATAAGCAAACATAAGCAGCATATGAAATATTTCCTCCTTTCACCATTTCTCCAAGTGTGACTCTCCCTTTTACTCTTTTTCCCTTCCTTGCATTTTATTAGACAAGTTTCCTATTCCAAGACTTGAAGATTGAGAGCAGATAATGGAATGAGGATCAGTATTTCACCTACCTTGCGATTCTCACGTTCTGATTTCCAGAAAAAAGATACCCTGTAGATGAACTCCTAAATACATACTTAGCTGCCAAAAGAATAGGTCTGACTTTCAAGTATCAAGTGACCTGATCCATGAGCTGATGACTGTTCCAACTTTTTTCAACACCAGCCTATTTACTTAAATATTTTTCTTTTAAAATCTCAGTGTATGTGCTTACCATCATTCCTCACAAATACCCACAGGATAAAGACCACAACTGTACTTGTTTATTGACCAAACACCAACAGGTCTGCCCTGTTTCCAGATTCCCATTCACCCAAGGAGTCCAGGTGGGAGGAGAAGAAAAAGTTGTGACCATGTGCCAGACTTTTTTCATAGATACAGGCATTTAGAGGAGGCTTGGGGCTGGATTTTACCTTGAAATGGGGAACAAACACATCTGAAGACTAGAAAGCCCTCTTGGGTTCAAAATCACAGGCACAGAGAGAGAAAGGATACACTTCAAAGCTAATTGAAGTCATTAGTGGTACTTTGAAGATAATAAACTGTATTTAGCAAGATTTAAAAAATGATTAATGAATCGGTCAACACCCTGACTTCCCTGGTTGTTTAGTGTTTGTTTATTAAACAGGAAGGAAACATTTCCCATAGAAAATGAACTTTCCAGGATAGCACGCTAACTGAAAATTTATTTTTCTATTTAACATCATCTACTGCATCTACTGTTTATTGCATGCTTTCAGTAGTAAATTCCTAACTGTAGCAATTCTATTACAGTTATACAGATTTTAGATGGAATTAGATAAATTAATACAGCTTCACTGCTGAGCGCACCTGTGGAAGGTATCATTCCTAATACCTACTTCTGTGAGCTAAAAATATGCATCACTGAAGCATATATTGCCTTTTTTTTTTTTTAAATAGATTCCATGCATAGGTGCAGGACAAAAAGGTGAAGTTTAAGAAACTGTATTGAGTGCCTTTAGCTAGTTTGCGAATCCTTTGTAAATATTCTCATACAGACAGAGAATTTGAACTGGCTGATGTAATGGATTGATTTGCTTCAGCAACCGCATGGTTCCAGACACAATCCATCTAAAACATAATTAAAATACTTTTGGTAGATTTGAGCCTAAGCGTTTTGAGAACAACAGATTACATTAGAAAGATTTTAATGAGGACTGGGCTGATTAAATCCTTGCTTCCTCTTTTGGATAGGAACTAGGAAATCCTCTGAATGAGGTTAACATACCGTTTACCAACTAGAACTATATGGAAAATAAGAAGAAAGGAAGGACCAAAATAATCATGGGGTCTTTCGAGTTTTCAGTCATATAGAATGAACGTGTTTAGCTTGTATTCACTTCACTAGAAGAAAAGCAGGTGGCTGTTACGTATCGCTGTCACAAGAGCACTATTATCCACTTATTATTCCTGTATCACTTCCACAAACTACTGCTGTTTTCATATTATGTCAGGTATGTTTTAGCATGCATCATCCTCCACAGCTGAACTAAATGCTAAGTACTCGGTGAAATAAAAACTGTTTGGGTAGAAATGTGCCACACTTGTGAAGTAATTTACATGAATTAGAATTCACATTAGCAATGTTAAATACCCTCTGATACCTCTAGATGAAAAGAAAAGTGTTGAGTCGTCTGTGGGATGACAGGATGCTTTTATAATTTTCAACTTATTGAGGAAGACAGAGGTAAGGTCCTCCCCTAGAACCCAAATGTTGGGGGTTCAATTCCCAGCCTTGTCGCATATTTTCTATTTCTTTCATTTTAGGCAAATCACAGATAATTTCTCTACTGTCTTCGGCAGATTTGGGAATGTAGCAATACTCAATATTTATTCTCTGCCTGCAAACTGGAGATTTTTTTTTTTTTTTTTTTTATGCTACATGGATGCATCCATTAGCGTTTGGGAGACATCCAAATGCTAGGGTGGCAGAGATCATATTAATAATCTCAGTGTTAATGATCTAACACTTGTATATTTCAGAACAATCACCTGACTAAATGTCCAGATGTTCAAAAGGATTTACCACCTCAGGGTTCCTGTTATAGACATCTTGCCAGCCCCTCCTTCCTTCCAGTACTAGAAACACAGGCCATTGATGTTGGCCTCTACCTATGAACTGAGAAGACCATATTATTTTTTTTTAAGATTCTATCCTAAGCCATCTACATTTCCCAGAAAGAACAGGCAAAACAGAGTATGTGGAATAGAAGATTCCCCTCTGTTGTCTTCTTTTAAAACCCACAGGAAGAGTGCGGACAGTCACAAGCTGTGAGCCCGGACTTCATCTGCACAGATTCAGAGATGTTTTAACTATGTCATCAGGTTATCAGGCAATAAATCTTGACTGGCTCACTGTAATATTTGATCCCCTGTTAGGGTACTTACATAGCGAGATGAACATTGCCCAGTGTTCACCTGACCATTTGAACTTCCCCATTATCATCACGCACAATTCCTCGAAACCTGCTGCTGCTACAACCGCTTCAGTATATGATAATAGATTTGTAAGATATTACAGAATTACTCCTTAGCACCCAGTGTTGCACCTAGTTACTATTTTATTTCAAAATTTTATTGCAAAAATACCTTTTGTAGATCACTTAGGTAAACTGTCTAATGCCATGTACAAAAAGCTTAATACTGTGTTCCATCTTAAACATTTACACCGTGACTCTGTTGTAAATCACCACAATGATGTGCTCACTTGGCGTTTTAAAACTGAAGCAATCTTTCCAACAGTAAGATTAAGATGAACATGCAGACAATAGCTCTTATGGCTGATTGAAAGATGAGATGTTTATTATGATGGTTAAAAAATAATGCTAAAAAAGACTACTGAGCTTATCTGCAGCAGACCATAACCAAGGGAGTGTATTTCTCAATGTTAATTTGTTAGATCACTGAAATGAGGCATGACTGAAATACCAGACACACACATACTGCAGAAGAAGAAATAAGCTTATATTGAGACCCCAGTTACAACTGGGATCTTTTAACAGTATTTTTCAGACTAGCACTAAAATGTCTCACAATACTGTGAATATATTCTGCTAGTATGAAAATTTAACTTCTAGCACACATATGTCTCAAGGAAGAAGATGATTTTTCAAAAATATAGTGGAAAAAATTTTAAAACCCCCAACAGATTACAAGAGTTAGGAATAGGACAGATCTTTAAAGACAAAGAGATATTCTAACAACCACACACACATACTTAAGGGCAGTTGTAACCACTCCAAGCAAGAGTTTACAATGTGTGTACAGACTCGGTGTCAGTGAACCCAGAATCACTCCGTATAAAACTAAAGATTCTGAGGGGAGCAAATTCAGAGTGACCCAGCATGTGACAGAGTCACACAAAAAAAACAGACGGTATTTTTCAGGTAGGCAGATGCTTGCCCCGCATACACTCACAGTTGCCCAAACGAGCGAGACTGCTGTTAGCAAAGCCTGAGCCGGGGGAAATAACCTGTTCAAAGGGCTGGGGTATTCCAGCCCCGGTTCGGGGCTGCGCTTACCACATCCACACAGCCTGGGGATAGCTCAGAGCACAGGCTGGGGGAACTCGCCTCTTCCCAAAGCTCTGCAAGCACAGACACGGATAAAGAGGTGTTGTAGAAAGAACTGAGCAAACCAAGGGAGCAACACACAGGTCAGAGTGGGAAAGGAGGAAGGCAAAGAGAAAAATCATTTATTACCTAGGACTCCATCAGCAAACCATCATGCACGTCCTTTGTTTTTCTACCATGAGCTTCCAAATGTCTCGACTCAACACACTACAACCTTAAGATATTCCTTATTTTTAGGCATGCCATGCCACACAGAATTACCTCTATTTTTAAAAACTGCAAGAACAACTACTACAATGAGAATTTTCCCATTAAATATTAAAGTTTTTTTTACTATAAATATTTCATATTTTAAAATGTTGCATAATACTTTTAGTACTGAAATTCCACAGCCATAAAGACTTAAAGATACATTGTATACCTAGAGGATTCTTTCAGTCCAAGGTGCTCAGAGAAATTCCATTTATCCTCGTTCATTTAATTAGTGATTCAAACACTAAACTCATTTATTTTACTTCTGGGGAATCTCATGTGCAAAGGGTTTCTAATGATATAGAAGAGTATTAAAGTAGAATAATAACAGGCAGGTTATTTTTTACTGGGACTAGTACATCTTCGAGCAAAGCTAAGCCAGTCAAATGCATATGACTTAAAGGCTTATCCTCAAAATTTGGGGGCTTATTGATTCAAAAGCCATGCATCCTCCAATTTTCACTTCATTAGGCTATTTACATTTCCTAATTTCTTCCCTTTTCATATTTTAATTAACTGATATCCAAACTTGCCTTGATTTCTGGCAGTTTTTTACGAATGGCAGGATTCAGGCTGTGCCTTTTTCACTCTCTCCTGTAAGAGTGAAACATGAAAAAACTTGTCCTTCGATTCCACTGATCCAATGTGTCCTTGTACAAACCAAATCAAACCACACTGGCCCTTAAATTCAGTCTTCGGTAGCAGCATGAGCATTTCATACCGGGTCACACCGAGAGTTTTCATTCTCAATATGGCAAGTGAGTACAACATGTTTTTGAATGTGCAAGGTCTTTAATGTGGAACATTAAAATAAAGCACTATATAGCAGCGTGAGTTATGAAAAGTGAAATGTCAGAGAAAATCTGGCATGTATGCATAGTCCAGTGACGTTACAAAAATAGCACTCACTTCCATTTCATTTTCATTACCTATTTTCCCCTTTGTTTTATTTATTTTCTCTGCAAATACATTCTGTGACATATACTTACTCCCCTGCGTTTCCAAGCTCTCTAATCAGTTTGAACTACATACTTGTACTTCAGTGAAGCACTCAAAGGGGGAGTGAACAGTTTTCATTTCAGAAACTTCCAAAGATCTTTTGTTTCAGTATACAAAGGTCAAAATACAAAATTGCTTAATGAGAGACAGGCGGATTTCTGACATCCCAGAGAATACAAAACAGCAGTTGCTGCTTTACATTTCACCTCAGGGACACTTTCATGTGACACATTCTCCTGTGCCATTTATGCGAGGGAGAGAAAGGCCAGCCTACACAAAGAAAAATCTTTTAAAAAACTACTGAGATCATTTCAATGACTACCCAGTACTACTACCAGTATTTTTAGTAGCAGTCCTGCTCAAGCTAAGTGATGTGCCACTGAGGATACCTCTGCCTATGGCCACCTAGACTAGCACTCCCAGTTATTAGCAGTATTTAGCCAGATCCAAGTAATGGCTATTTTTTTAAAATAGTATTGCTAACAAGGCATATACACAGTACAGGTGAAAAAGGGGCTGAAACGGAGCGCCCATCCTTTAGGCAAATCTGAGCTTTACAAAAGGAAGGCTTCCAAGCATTGTCTTACTAGAAATTGTACATAATGTTTCAAGACCATTTATTTCCTTTACAAGTAAAGAATTATGTTTTGCAATTTCTGCTAATAATAGAACTAGAGAGATAAAGGAGAGCTATAAGGAACTGTTCACATAATTAAAGATTTTCATAAATAATCCCTCAGCTTGCTATGCAGTTGAACTTTCCTACAAAGTCTGAAAGGGAATTATATCCCTTCCACTGAGCACTGTGGGAAGGTTCAAGAAAGCTACACAGGGTGTTATTCTCTATTCAACTTCAGAAGTGTTCTGAATTGTTTCTTTAGACCCCTGTTACATAGATCTATAAATCAATTTATATATCTAATATATCATATAGGCTTTTTGTTCTTTGGCTTTATTTGAGGGAAAAAATCATAGTCTTTGAGACTATTTGTACGGAGTTATTTTGACAGTAGCAGTTTTTCAGTGTAAAGCCTCTTTGCTGATAAATGAGGTTTAGCAGTTTGGGATGAGGAGCTGAGCCCCACTAACTGTTCCTGTGCTGTGAAAATCTCCACTGCTCAGCATAAAAGCTAAAAGGCTATGGAAGTTCCCATGCATGCATGAAGTTTTTTTTTTCAGTGAATAAAGCAAAAAGAGCAAAGCCATACCGCTAAGCAGAACTGCCAATCATCCCACACTCACCTGGGAGCTCCCAAGCCACAGCCCTGAACAGACCAATTTAGGCTGCACTTGAACCTACGCCTCCTTCGACAGAGGACAGTGTCCTAGCTGCTGTGTTGCTGCAGGGATGGGCTTTTTCTCTGCCTGGCATTATTACAAATAATTAAACATTATTTAATGTCACTCACCTACAGCACAGGACAGCAAGGCTCAAACTCCAGATCTAATGACCAGCTAATTACTAATACAAT